>NW_024721286.1:0-15125 GCF_018991925.1 Homarus americanus | reverse complement strand
TTTGTCGGGCTGACTGAAGCGACGCTGTAAAATATACTAGGATCATGCTACGAGAGAGAGAGAGAGAGAGAGAGAGAGAGAGAGAGTTCACCAAGGCCGTTATTAATTCCAGTGAATGAGGTCACAGGTTTTACTCAAGTTCAGACCATTAGAAAACATTTGTTCAATACAACGATCTTAAGTAATTGACGTTTAACAACGACAGCAAGAGGTCGTCTTCATTAATGACCCATATAACTCACCTTCTGAACTCAACATAGCTCTGTTTGCTTCACCCTGATCCAAGTTAGTACCTGAATGTTTGACCATTTAGCAGCAGCCATTTTGAAACTGAAGATGGGGCCAGACGCCTCACAGATACAGACGGGTGTTGAAATGTACGATTTATCCACTTGGCAGCTCTAATCTGCTGTACTCAAGCGGACTGAGGTCAAGAGAATTTGGAGGCGTTGTCTTTGTTTTATTACAATTATCTACATCTTAATAATCACACATGCGCTTCCACCAACCCCGCCCACAACAGGTATGAATATACTGTCATGATGGCAGCAGTATACAGCTCTCATGATGGCAGCAGTATACAGCTCTCATGATGGCAGCAATATACAGCTCTCATGATGGCAGCAGTATACAGCTCTCATGATGGCAGGAGTGTAGATTACTACAGAAACATTCGTGTCCGTGTGTTACCTCAAGATGTGGAGGTCAGTGTTTTTGAGTTGCTTCTAGGTGTGTATTGCGGAGGTCAGTGTTTTAGTGAGAGTATTGCTGAGAACATTTGTTTGTAAACAACGTTTCGCCCTGCACATGATGCTCACAATTATGTGGCCACTCAAATATTATATCGTAATCAACAACTCTGAAATAAAATATTATCATTCTGGAAGGAAAGGTAACGACAGGAACATAGAGTTATACATATATATTATATCAGGCTGCTGTGATTTATTTTCGTGTGAGGAATGTATTAGCAATTAACAGGCCCAGAGACCTCAGATCTACGTACCTCCTCCATTAATCTTACTATAACAGATATTTTAAGCTTGTTTCTTACGTCCCTGGTCCACTTCCGCCACACTCTCTCTGCCCTCCCCTTGCGCACTGTAAACTTCACCACTAACAATTCACAACCCTACCTGCTGTCTGAAAATGGCAAAAGCAATGTCGCTCACATTTTACCTTCGGATGCGGAAATACTGGTCAAACGAGAGCTCCAATAAGCGAGATTTGGCAAATGCCTTAATCATAAAAAAATAAAAAAAATACTTCAACTTGCCAACTATTTCCTGATGATTTGGGGAACTGTCACACAATTTATCTAGATTTTACTTTCGAAAACATCAGTAGATTTAACCCTCAATATCCGGTTCACGAAAAGAATTATTCTTTAGTACAGGCGCAGGAAACACCTATCTGAATGCTGTTGTCAGGTATATTTGAGTGTGATAATTTACTGTAAATGTGTGGGAGGAAGCGTGTGGCGACGTGTGGCAGCGACCGCGCCCCCTCTCTGCCAGTCAGAAAGGTAAATATTGGTTTAATATTTCTTATTCATCTGCCACCGTCGCCCTTAATGGGAGAACCCGTCATGGTCGTTATGTGAATTACAAAACCATATTTTTTATTGTGAGATATTTTGACTAATATGACTTACATCTTTCCATAACATTGAGCATCACATATTATGAGTTTCTTATAAGCTGCACCAGGGATACGATCTGTCAAGGAGGCGGGGGGAAAGGATCTGTTATCTTAGGAAGTAACATCCTTTTCAAAGTTATAATAGGTGTACCAAATAACGAAAGGATATTTGAAAGGCCATATGAGGAAAAATATATGTACACGCAAATAATACAAATTCAGCTTTAAAAAAAATTATCATATTGGAACAACATTTACACACGAGGAACTTGAACTGAGATACAGGAGAAAAGTTAACCTAAATACTCTTAACTAAACTCAGCGTAAATAAAAACATGTTTATTGTTTTTGGCCCACCAGATAGTTTTCTATATTCATTTATTAACGTATTTTATCTTATTTACTTATGCATTCTTTTTCCTGACATAGTGGATGGCCTGGTTAATTCATTCACTGTGTGTGATTATATTACCGTAAAGTGAGTTTAAAAAAATTCAAAAGCCGCGTCTAGTTATTAAAAAATATATTTGCCTAATGAGCTTAATTGGCAATTCGGTTTGTTTAATACAATATATGTGTATGTCATGCCAAGCAGGTAAAGTGCCAATTAGGCTTGTAAAGGTATGACAGTTTTGTGCATCGTAAATGTTTCTTTCTTATAATTTAACTCTGATTTTAGTGTTTGTATTTCATAAAACAAAATGAAAGCAATATATATATATATAAACAAATATATATATATATATATATATATATATATATATATATATATATATATATATATATATATATATATATATATATATATAAAACCACACAGGAAAAGGAAAACACTGGAGCACCTTAGCTTTCGTCTTTATTCAAGACATCTTCAGAGGCAACTGTCTTTACAAGGACTGAGAGAGGCTTACCTACATAACATCAGGGCAGGTCACATTTATATTGATAGGACCTTTTAATGATTCTGGCTATTGCTCGCAGCTCGTGGTCGACTGTGGCACGGTTTTTTCAACCTCCTTTGACCCTATAGCTTCCCTTTCATGGGAACGGTTCCTATTCTGTCCACTGAAGCGTTGGTTGTCGGGATGAATTCACTGCTCGGGTCTGTATGATAGAGAATGGGGTTTGACGGTATATATTCAGGGCTTCAGCTAGTCAAAAGCAGCTTGTTAGTCACCCCTTTCTATTCTCTGATGCTGAGGGTCTCCAAAGACTAACTAACCAGATGTGGACGAATGCTTGGATACATATTGTTCAGTGTATGTTGTGTCTTGTCTGCTCCCTGGTTGACTTTATTTTTTAATTAGAATATTGATAAAAAACCCAGTTTATTTAGCCACAAAAAAAATACAGATACAGAGTGGATAATATTAACAATATTAACATGGCTGAGCCAGTTGAGAGCCCGAGCTCTCTTGTAGGCACCTGATATATACTGTACATTTATCTCAAGGAAGTATTATGTAACATTTAGTATCATCTGGAATAGTACACATCGCATGGTGGTAGTAAGAACATATCAGAATGTTACCAAATATCACTTTGTATTTATTTATTTATTTATTTGCTGATTTACAAATATATAATACATAAAGTTTGTATTTAGAAAATATTAGCAGAATATGCCAGGAAATACCTAACTTGACCTGACCTAACCTAACCTAACCTCTCTAAAACTTGTGTGAGATCTAGTTTCTCGGTTTAACAAGGAACACAATCTGTATCATAATCAATCTTGACCTACTGTTGCTATAAACAATGTTCACTACTGTTGCTATATACAATGTTCACTACTGTTACTATACACAATCTTCACTACTGTTGCTATATACAATGTTCACTACTGTTACTATACACAATGTTCACTACTGTTACTATACACAATGTTCACTACTGTTACTCTACACAATGTTCACTACTGTTACTATACACAATGTTCACTACTGTTACTCTACACAATGTTCACTACTGTTGATATATACAATGTTCACTACTGTTACTATATACAATGTTCACTACTGTTACTATGCACAATGTTCACTACTGTTGCTATACACAATGTTCACTACTGTTACTATACACAATGTTCACTACTGTTACTCTACACAATGTTCACTACTGTTGATATATACAATGTTCACTACTGTTACTATATACAATGTTCACTACTGTTACTATATACAATGTTCACTACTGTTACTAAACACAATGTTCACTACTGTTACTCTACACAATGTTCACTACTGTTGATATATACAATGTTCACTACTGTTACTATATACACTGTTCACTACTGTTACTATACACAATGTTCACTACTGTTGCTATATACAATGTTCACTACTGTTACTATACACAATGTTCACTACTGTTACTATACGCAATGTTCACTACTGTTACGATATACAATGTTCACTACTGTTACTATATACAATGTTCACTACTGTTACTCTACACAATGTTCACTACTGTTACTATATACAATGTTCACTACTGTTACTATATACAATGTTCACTACTGTTACTATATACAATGTTCACTACTGTTACTATACACAATGTTCACTACTGTTACTATATACTGTTCACTACTGTTACTATATACAATGTTCACTACTGTTACTATATACAATGTTCACTACTGTTACTATACACAATGTTCACTACTGTTACTATACACAATGTTCACTACTGTTACTATACACAATGTTCACTACTGTTACTATACACAATGTTCACTACTGTTACTATACACAATGTTCACTACTGTTACGATATACAATGTTCACTACTGTTATATACACAATGTTCACTACTGTTACTATACACAATGTTCACTACTGTTACGATATACAATGTTCACTACTGTTACTATACACAATGTTCACTACTGTTACTATACACAATGTTCACTACTGTTACTATACACAATGTTCACTACTGTTACTATACACAATGTTCACTACTGTTGCTATACACAATGTTAACTACTGTTACTATACACAATGTTCACTACTGTTACTCTACACAATGTTCACTACTGTTGATATATACAATGTTCACTACTGTTACTATATACAATGTTCACTACTGTTACTATATACAATGTTCACTACTGTTACTATACACAATGTTCACTACTGTTACTCTACACAATGTTCACTACTGTTACTATATACAATGTTCACTACTGTTACTATATACAATGTTCACTACTGTTACTATATACAATGTTCACTACTGTTACTATACACAATGTTCACTACTGTTACTATACACAATGTTCACTACTGTTACTATACACAATGTTCACTACTGTTACTATACACAATGTTCACTACTGTTACTCTACACAATGTTCACTACTGTTACTATACACAATGTTCACTACTGTTACTCTACACAATGTTCACTACTGTTGCTATATACAATGTTCACTACTGTTACTATGCACAATGTTCACTACTGTTACTATACACAATGTTCACTACTGTTACTATACACAATGTTCACTACTGTTGCTATATACAATGTTCACTACTGTTACTATGCACAATGTTCACTACTGTTACTATGCACAATGTTCACTACTGTTGCTATATACAATGTTCACTACTGTTACTATACACAATGTTCACTACTGTTACTATACACAATGTTCACTACTGTTGCTATACACAATGTTCACTACTGTTGCTATATACAATGTTCACTACTGTTACTATGCACAATGTTCACTACTGTTACTATACACAATGTTCACTACTGTTACACTATACTGTTGCTATATACAATGTTCACTACTGTTACTATGCACAATGTTCACTACTGTTACTATACACAATGTTCACTACTGTTACTATACAATGTTCACTACTGTTATATACACAATGTTCACTACTGTTACTACTGTTACTATATACAATGTTCACTACTGTTACTATACACAATGTTCACTACTGTTACTATACACAATGTTCACTACTGTTACTATATACAATGTTCACTACTGTTACTATACACAATGTTCACTACTGTTACTATACACAATGTTCACTACTGTTACTATATACAATGTTCACTACTGTTACTATACACAATGTTCACTACTGTACTGTTACTATACACAATGTTCACTACTGTTACTATACACAATGTTCACTACTGTTACTATATACAATGTTCACTACTGTTACTATACACAATGTTCACTACTGTTACTATACACAATGTTCACTACTGTTACTATACACAATGTTCACTACTGTTACTATACACAATGTTCACTACTGTTACGATATACAATGTTCACTACTGTTACTATACACAATGTTCGCTACTGTTACTATACACAATGTTCACTACTGTTACGATATACAATGTTTACTACTGTTACTATACACAATGTTCACTACTGTTACTATACACAATGTTCACTACTGTTACGATATACAATGTTCACTACTGTTACTATACACAATGTTCACTACTGTTGCTATACACAATGTTCACTACTGTTACTATGCACAATGTTCACTACTGTTACTATACACAATGTTCACTACTGTTGCTATACACAATGTTCACTACTGTTGCTATACACAATGTTCACTACTGTTACTATACACAATGTTCACTACTGTTACTATACACAATGTTCACTACTGTTACTATAAGCTCTATGTTCGTTACTATCACTATATACTGTATCTTCACCACGGCACTACTCCTCTACACTACACTACACTGTTCCAACCTACATTATTTGGTTTTATGTCACAAAATCGTGTTTACCTCGATATTTTTTCATGATGTCCTGAAGCTCTGTGAGCAAAGTCTGTACTGTACTTCGGTATAACAGTTTTTATAAAACAAAAATTACTTGAGCAATATGACTTATACAGAAGTTTTGGACGTTGTCGCTTATGCTAACTCGAGCCTCTCATGGCTCGAGTTAGTTGATCTTGACGAGAAAGAGCGAAACAAACCAACACAGGTTACAAAACAACCCCAACCCAAGCCACAAAATGGGCCTGTGATGTCATACTCACACTTGGTTAAGGATAAAGTACAGCCTCAAACCACAACACAAGAGAAGCCTCAGGTGGTTGAGGCCATAAAAGGACCCCAACTCGCACCAAAGCCCCAGAGGATTCCCCGGAAACGTGGAAATCGCTGTTCGGTGTCAGAAAACCCCGCTCCCATAACTACACCACAAGAGAAGCCTAAGGTGGTTGAGGCCGTAAAAGGACCCCAACTCACACCAAAGCCCCAGAGGATTCCCCGGAAACGTGGAAATCGCTGTTCGGTGTCAGAAAACCCCGCTCCCATAACTACACCACAAGAGAAGCCTAAGGTGGTTGAGGCCGTAAAAGGACCCCAACTCGCACCAAAGCCCCAGAGGATTCCCCGGAAACGTGGAAATCGCTGTTCGGTGTCAGAAAACCCCGCTCCCATAACTACACCACAAGAGAAGCCTAAGGTGGTTCAGGCCGTAAAAGGACCCCAAACCAAACCCGAAAATGGGCCTGTGATGTCATACTCACAGGTGCTTAAGGCTAAAAAATTGCCTCAAACCAAGCTCATCATCACAGAGGAGAGGTGAGGGTGAGGTCTATATATGTTAAACACATAAATAAAATATAATAAAATATGTGTCTTGTTTCTCTACCCTACTGATGTGTAAGCCATACAAATTTACAGATCAATTTTCTACACATTGTCCTCAACACACAGGCAACACAAGATAAACTACAATAAACAAAATTAAAAACGGATTCGTCTTCATAGTTGAAATATTTCATAATACATTTTTCCACAACATTAACATCTTCATTACAGGGTCGTTATTTTTAATATTTTATTTGGTTAACGACAGATGATTTTATTCAGTTCAGAGGCGACACCGTACTATGTTATATGTACCACTAGCAGAATCGTGGCTCATCCGCTAGGCAACGGTAGGACGCCACCCTCACTGTTTAGTTCCCAAAACTTCTTCTTCCATCAATAGTTCATTAACGGTGTATATAAGTTCCACCATGTTTTTCACTACAACGGTACAGCAAAGTATATTTTTTTAGCATTAAACTGTTATTATTTTATTGTCTAATCATCACTACATATAACACCACCCATCATCACTACATATAACACCATCCATCATCACTACATATAACATCATCCATCATCACTACAGATCGGTAAAGTAGTTTCCGAGATTCTCGTGCGGACACACACACACAAACAGACATACTTCTTTGTTTTATATATATATATATATATATATATATATATATATATATATATATATATATATATATATATATATATATATATATATATATATATATATATATATATATATATATTTATTTATTTATTTATTTTTTTTTTTTTACTGAATTATGACAATCAACTTTTCCTTATTTCCTAACTCCTACATTCAGTTAGTAAGAAGCAGAATTATTCCATACATGACCAAGTGCTACGTAACAAACTTATGTGTACGGTGCCACGCATGAGTTGCATTGGTTGTTTCACAGGCACATGACCTGGAAGTATCGTTAAAATTAGACACCTTTATATGCTAGTTCTCTTGCCTATTACCTTCTAAATGTATGGCTGGATTTATTAACGCGAGATAGCTCATAAGTCACCACAGACGGTTGAAACTCTGTGGCGCTACTTCCCTTATTTGTTACTAATGAATATTTTATTTGTTTTATTTATCTTGTTCGTGTCTTTTTCTAGTAATTAGTTATTTAGAAAGGTTCTAAAATAATATAGACATTTTAATTAATCATTACCTCACAAGACTTATAGCAAATTTGGTTTCCTACAATCATGTTCAATCCCTGAACATGAAAAATTCTATATAGTTAAACAAAGAAAGAAATAAGGAAAATAACACAAAAATCATCGGGTAAATGTTACGTAGGGAACAAAATGTGAGTGTGGCGGCGGCAAGAACTCTGCCATCAGTATTTGTCAAGGGCAGCGCCACCCGGGGCTAACAACTTTACCCGCGCCCAGGTGCTACACCTTCTACACTTTTGCCACATCCGCGTTCATTGCTCACAAAGAACTCATTTATGCTTGTTCCTTTTACTTATAAATATATATACTGTATATATATATATATATATATATATATATATATATATATATATATATATATATATATATATATATATATATATATATATACTGTATATATATAATACACACGTTCATTTTCTATTGTTTCAGTCTTTTTGTTTAGTTTTCTGGAGAAAAGTTTGACAACACCATTGTTTCAAAATGCATTAAGAAAAGAGAACTGCCAGAAAAGTTTAAACAATGTTGCTGTCTTACATTTATTTTACCCTTTTTCAAAAAAGAGACTTAAAGCTTAACTATATATTGACCACTTGAGAGAACATTCAGCGTCATGGTAGGTTAAAGAGCTTAGAGTATTAGAACATTTAAAGGCACCTGAGGAATTGGGAATCTCAGTTACATTTATGAGTAATAAATATTTTTTTTGTTCTTCAGTCATAATGCATACAGTGTTTTGAGAACCGCAACAGGAAGTTACAGAAGTTGTTACTGACAAGACCAGGAGTGCTACTTCAGGCTCCTGACTCTCTGCACAAAAGCAGCAAAAAAAGATGAAGTTGACGGGGGGGGGAGGGCGTCCACGAAGGTTATAATGAAACGAGATTAAATATAGTAACGAATCCTTTAAAATATCGTTTTATTACGACATGACAAAATTTCTGAATTACTGACAATATACAAAATAAAAAAGAAATAAATAAAAGATGAGGAAGCTACAGACTCTACAAAATTTAGAAAATGTTAATACCCAGTGTACATCGTTTGTTCCGTTTGTTCACTCCCAAAAACTTCCCTTATGACCACATTAGATTCTCTCTATAGCACCTGTGATGTTCATTCCTCACCTTTCACTTTGTGTCTCATTTGTGTCTCAGCAACTCACACAACAAGCACGCCTCTAACTGCCCTGGCCGGTAGAGCCTCTCTCAGTTCACTAGGGTACACCTTTTGTAAAACAAAAACAAAATACGTAAGTTGTCAGTCAAAGTGCTCAGTTAGAATGACAGCAAAGTGGATGTACTACCCTCTGGTCACTCGTCGGCTGTCGGCTGTGACGAGTTTCCCCAGTTACTCCTCGCGGGCGTTTGTCACCCTTTTTTTCGTCTGTTTTTTTTCAAAGGTTTATTTAAAATGGCTCCATGTGTACTATACAGCTTTCAAATCTCATTAAGATTTAGTACATTCTAACACTTGGAAATGTGCAACAGATACACACAGATCTTTGAGGATCTTAAGAAGGACTGATGAAAAGAGGATTACATGAAGTAAGTGTGACAGTCATATCCTCTGTATCTACTAGTGTTTGTCTCCCACTGTGGCCCCTCTGAGCTGATCAAGAGTGGCAGGGAATATGTTAGTCCTACTTACTGACCCAAATTCACCAGTCATAAGTATCAGCGACTCGACCACCACACTTCAACTAGTTTCACCAGCCTTATGTATTAATGAATCATGTTCACTAATTGAGTTATCGAAGACTAAGGCTACAACAATGAGTGTTCAATACCTCTGGCACATCAGATTACATTGACGAAGACTATAGCTAGACTTACTCTATATGTCAGTGTATAGATATGTACATACCAAGATATGTGAACACGCCTGACACCAGGACTCTTGTTACCATTCATTGTACCATTTATTCACATGTCTGTATTACTACATATTATTATAGCATGTCTGATGTCCATGCTTATGTCTAATGCCTATGTTCATTTACTATGTCCCGATGTACTATGTCTGTACCGCGCTAGTCGAGTAATTAGAAGACCTCATTTATTGTCCTAGGAATGTCTAGCAACTCCCCTTGCCTGGCTAGCTAATTTCCCTCAGATCGGCCTCGGCCTACCTACGGTCCGGGGTCCCTAGTAATCGCTCCTGTATCGGTTGGCTATCACGCCCAGTCTTGTACCACTTATTGAATATACCTACTGCTCGTGCCCTGGAGTTTCAAGAACCTTGTCTAGGATTACATCCACCACACCACATGGCGCAGTTTGAGTAGCTCCAACACGACAGTTTACAAGCCTCAAGAGCCGGCCCCGTCTGTTTCCCGCCCAGAAGATATACTCCACAGTGCCCCTGGATTTAAAGTGCTTTGTGACCTTGTGAAGTGCCCTAAGTGAAGTGCAGTGCCTTTCATGTCTCTTTGCTATGTTTCTGCGGCCCTACAGGTAGCAGACACGCCTTCAGCCCAGTTTCCAAGACAGCACTTCCGGCATACACCCCCCATCCACGGAGGCTCGCAAGCCACTGCCCGCGTCCCCTCCACTGAGTCATCACCAGCATCTCGCCCGGGCGCGCGGAGGAATACACCGTCGCCAGCCGCCTCCTCTCACTTCACAAATATTACAGTCAGTACTCTTTTACTTGCCAGCCAGTTCCTGCACTTAAGCAAATCCATTGGCGAAAATATAGCACTTCACCTTATTCTCCTTGTCTTTCCCATCGCAACAATACCAAACACGAGATGTCTGACCACGACGATTTGCTGGGAAATTTATATGAGGATTATGAGGAAGACGACGCCTCACAGACCCTCCCACCCCCCCTCACGCCTCACACGCCGGGCGCGCCAAATTCAAAGGATGGGAGCCAGGATATACGTCAGTTAATCCACTTCCTACAAGTTTCTCAAGAGAAGGAAGCCCAAAGACGTCAATTAGAGGAGGAAAAACGACGTCAAGAGGAATTGTCAAGACAGTCAGAGGAATCAGCTTACCGCCTTCAACTTCAACAACAACACCAAGCTGATAACCGCAAATTCCTGGACCTATTGGAATTGCTGGCAACGAGGACGACTTCACCAGCTGCCACAACCAATTCGCCAGCTTCAGCCTCTTCATCTATCCTTCAGACAACGCCTCCTCACACGTCACCTATCTCCCCTAGGTATGCCTCAGTGTCTTCTCAACCACCCGTTCCAGTCTCAACTCTCGTCGACCTCTCCGTGCCTCCTCCACCGCCTGCCGTCTCGAGTACACCCCTGCACAGCAAGTCTTCAGTTCCCAGTCCCCCACCTCTTCAATCTGATGCAACATATCAAGTATACCGTCAATGGCGACGTCGTTTCGAAGACTTTGCTGTTATGTCTGACCTCTACCGAATGCCCCCTCATAAACAACTCATCCAATTAAGATCGTGCATTTCCCTCGATGTTCAACGCCTCCTAGAGCACACGCTAGCCATCCCCCCTGACTCCCCCAGGTCAGTGACAGAGGTTTTAAACGCCTTGCAGAGTCATTTCCGTGGCCTCCGCAATGAAGCTTTGCGTCGTAGGGAACTGCTATCCTGCAAACAAGCTTCTGGGGAATCATTCTCAGACTTCTATGCACGACTTAAGGACCTAGCAACCGAGGTGGACCTATGTACAGGCGATCCTGTAACCTGTGCTGAGATCCAGCTCAAGATGATCTTGCTGATGGGTGTACGTGACGAGGACCTGCTTCAGAAACTCCTCACCCTCGACGCCGCCTCTTCCCTCACCGACTTCGTCACCTGTTGCAGGTCGTATGAGGCCACAAGAGAGGCTGCCTCAGCTATACACTCATCGCCATCTCAAGTCCACGCCGTCTCCACCTACAAGAGGAATCAACGCCAGATGCAGACGACGTCCTCTCCACAGCCCCCGTCACAGTCACCAGTTTCTTCTCCCGAATCCTGCAGAAACTGTCAGCACCAGCATGGTCCAGGAAAGTGCCCTGCGGCTGATAGTACATGTCGAAACTGTGGGTTTCAAGGCCATTGGCCCCGCACACCTCGATGTCCTGCCAACAAGGCCTCATGCAACGCTTGCAACAAGCAAGGACACTTCGCCAAGTGTTGCAGGTCCACCAAGAAGCCTCCACCTCCAGGTCAAAACGTCTCTTCACAGCCCGACAGAACGTCCACACCACCGTCTCCCAAGAACGACAAAGGATGCCGACGCGTGGATGATGCCTCGAGTGACAGGTCCCCCAAGCCCGTCAATGTTCGTCTGTCCTACGGTACTAACTCTTCCAACCTCCTGATGATACCTGACACGGGCGCGGACATCACGGTGATTGGACCAACACACCTGGACGCCCTCAACATCCCCAGGAGTAGCCTGTCACCCACAGCCATGAACGACGTGCTCACAGCGGACGGGTCCCCGATGTCTCCACCTTTGGGTTGCTTCAAGGCAACACTACAGCTCGGTCCCAAGTCTTGCCTTGCCACAGTCCACGTCCATGAGGGCATCCAAACCCCTCTCTTGTCATGTGGCCATTGTCAGGACTTGGCCATCGTCTCATCCGAGTTCCCAAAGCCCATCCTCGCTGTGACACACCTCAACAGGTGTGCAGAGATACCTGTTTCAGCCATGACCACACCTGCTGCCGCCCGGGAGTTCTTTTTTCGTCAGTTCAGCGACGTCCTTGTCTCCAAGCCCGACCTCCAGAAGACGCCGCTCAAGAAGATGACAGGCCCCCCGATGAGAATCCACCTCAAGCCTGGCGCGACGCCTTTCGCCATCCACACACCCAGGCCTATCCCCTTTGCCATACGGGACAAGGTGAAGGCGGAGCTCGATTCTCTGGTGCAGCAGGGGATCATCAGACACGCCGGTGAGGAGCCCTCCGAGTGGTGCCACCCTATGGTCTTGGCACCCAAGCCTGTAGGTGTTCGCATCACAGTGGACCTCACCCATCTCAACTCGCAGGTCTCCCGTCCCGCCCATCCATCGCCTACGCCCATCCAAGCAGTCCGCCGCGTCACCCCGTCTGCAAAGTTCTTTACCACGGCGGATGCACTACATGGGTACTGGCAAGTCGACCTGGCGGAAGAAGATCGCCACCTCACTACATTCATCACGCCCTACGGCCGCTTCCAACACTGCCGCGGACCCATGGGCTTCGCAGCAACAGGGGATGCGTACTGCCTCCGTGGGGATATGGCTCTGCAGGGTGTCACCAACTGCGTGAAGGTCGTAGATGACATCCTGCTCTTCGACGATGATCTCCCGGCCCACTTGAACCGAGTTCATCTGATGCTCACAAGATGTCGTGCCCATGGTATCACCCTGAACAAAGATAAATTTGTGGTCGCCGCCCCCCAAGTTAACTACTGCGGCTACAACATCTCGCCAGAGGGGCTCTCAGCTGATGAGGAGAAGGTCAAGGCCATCAGGGACTTCCCTACTCCAGCGAACCTGACCGACCTTCGCTCATTTATGGGCCTGGTAAATCAGCTGGCCGACTTCTCCCCTAAAATCGCCACATCAGCCCAACCCCTACGCCCCCTCATGAGCCCCAAGCGCTCGTTCCTCTGGACTCCTGACCACGACCTAGCGTTCAGGAATGTTAAGAAGGCGTTGCTGTCACCCCCAGCCTTGGCACCCTTCGACCCGTCCTTACCAGTGGTCCTCCAGACCGACGCCTCCCGTCTATACGGCCTCGGATATGCCCTCCTTCAAGACCACGGCCAGGGTAGACTGCGCTTAGTTCAGTGTGGCTCCAGGTTTTTGACGGACACGGAGACCAGATACGCCACCATTGAACTAGAGATGCTGGCAGTCGCCTGGGCTATGGCCAAGTGCCGCCTTTACCTGTTCGGCCTTGGGCATTTCACCCTCATGACGGACCATCGCCCGCTCATACCCATCCTCAATCACTACACGTTGGACGCCATCGAAAATCCTCGCCTCCAACGCCTCAAAGAGAAGACCGCCCCTTACGTCTTTACAGCTGTGTGGCGCGCCGGGAAGCTTCTGTGCATACCAGACGCCCTCTCCCGAGCCCCTGTTAGTCGCCCCACACCTGAAGATGAAGTCGACTGTACCACGGCCGCGGCTCACGTTCGGTCTTTAGTGACACACAGCCACTTCTCTTGCTGACAAGACGACGACGACGCCCTCCATCGAAGACGATAGGACTCTCCAGGAGCTTCGCATCGCCGCCGCTCAAGACCCGGCATACGTCCAACTCCTCGACTACGTCTCCGCTGGATTCCCCACCAACCGCTACGACATTCACGCCTCCGCCCTCCCCTTCTGGAAGCTAAGGGATAGCCTCTATGCAGACGGAGAGCTGGTGTTGTACGGCCCCAGGATCGTCGTTCCCGCTGCCCTCCGCCGGCGCACCTTATCCCGCCTCCATGACAGCCACCGCGGCGTTGAAGCCACCAGGCGCAGAGCCCGTCAGACCGTCTTCTGGCCTGGTATTGACGCCGATATTAAGAGCACGGTTGAGGCCTGTGAGCCTTGCCAGCAACTCCAACCCAGCCAGCAACAAGAGCCGTACCTGTGCAATAACCTCCCAAAGCGGCCCTTTGAGTCCGTGTCCGCCGACTTCTTTAATGTGGCCGGAAAGTCTTTCCTGGTGGTCGCCGACAGGCTCTCTGGATAGCCCGTGGTAGTTCCCTGT
>NW_024721285.1:0-9103 GCF_018991925.1 Homarus americanus | reverse complement strand
TGAAGGGTGCCCAGCTCTCACACGGTGATTTCACTGAAGGGTGCCTGGCCCTCACCCAGGGTCATGGTACTGAAGGGGTGCCCCGCCCTCACACCCCGGGTTATGGTGCTAATGGGGTGCCTGGCCCTTACACCCCGGGTCATGTGAAGAGGTGCCCGGCCCTCACACCCCGGTTCATAACACTGTAGGGGTGCCCTGCCCCCACGCCGCGGCTCATGTCACTTATGGGGTGCCCGGCGCTCACACCCCGGGTCATGGTGCTGGAGGGGTGCCCGGCCCTGACACCCCGGTTCAAGTGAAGGGGTGCCCGGACCACACACACTTTTTCAAAGCTCTGTATGGGTGCCTGGCACTCACACCCCGGGTCATGGCACTGAAGGGGTGCCTGGCCCTCACACCCCGGGTCATGGTGCTGAAGGGGTTCCCGGCTTTCACACCCCGGGTCATGGTGCTGATGGGGTGCCCGGCCCTCACACCCCGATTCTTCGCACTGAAATCGAGCCCGGCCCTAACACTCTGGGTAATGGTGCTGAAGGCGTGCCTGGCACTCACACCCCGGCTCATGGCACTGAAGGGGTGTCCGGCCCTGACGCACTGGGTCTTGTCACTGAAGGGGTGCCCGGCCTTCACACCCCGGGTCATGGCACTGAAGCGGTGCCCGGCCGTCACACCCCTGGTCATAGAGCTAAACGAGTGCCCCTCCCTCACCCCCCGGGTCATGGCACTGAAGGAGGGACCGGCCCTCACACCCCGGGTCATGGCACTGAAGGAGTAGCCAGCCTCTACCCCAGTCATGGCACTGAAAAGGTGCCCAGCCCTCACACCCGTGTCATGTGAAGGGGTACCCGGCCCTCACACTCTGGTTCATAGCTCTGTAGGGGTGCCCCGCCCTCACACCCTGTTTCATGGCACTAAAGGGGTGCCCGGCCCTCACATCCCGGCTCATGGCACTGAAGGGTTGCCCGGCCCTGAAGCCCCGGGTCATGTCACTGAAGGGGTGCCCGGCCCTCACACCCTTATTCATGGCACTGAAGGGGTGACTGGCCCTCACCCCCCGGTTCACAGCACTGTAGGGGTACCCGGCCTTCACACCCCGATTCATGGCACTGAAAGGGTGCCCGGTCCTCACACCCCGGTTCATGACACTGAAGGGGTGCCCGGCCCTCACACCCCAGGTCATGGCACTGAAGGGGTGCACGGCCCTCACACCCCAGGTCATGGACCTAAAGGGGTGCCCAGCCCTCACACCACGGGTCATGGGGTTGAAACGGTTCCCGGCCCTCACACCCCGGGTCATGGTGGTGGAGGGGTGCCCGTCCCTCAAACCCAGGGTCATGGCACTGCAGGGGTGCCTGGCCCTCACACCCCGGGTCATGGTGCTGAAGGGATGCTCTGCTTTCACACCCTGATTCATGGCACTGAAAAGGTCCCCGACCCTCAAAACCCGGGTCATGGTGTCTGAGGGGTGCCCGGCCCTCACACCCCGGGTCATGTCACTAAAGGGGTGCCCGGCCCTCACACCCCGGGTCATGTCATTGAAGGTGTGCCCGAACCTCACACCTCGGGTCATGGTGCTGGAGGTGTGCCCGAACCTCACACCCCGGGTCATGTCATTGAAGGTGTGCCCGAACTTCACACCCCGGGTTATGGTGCTGATGGGGTGCCCGGCCCTCACACCCCGGTTCTTGGCACTGAAATCGAGCCCGGCCCTAACACCCTGGATCATGGTGCTGAAGGGGTTCCCAGCCCTCACACCCCGGGTCATGGCACTGAAGGTGTGCCCGAACCTCACACCCCGGGTCATGGGGCTGGAGGTGTGCCCGAACCTCACACCCCGGGTCATGTCACTGAAAGGGTGTCCGGCCCTCAAACCCCGGGTCATGTCATTGAAGGGATGCCCGGCCCTCACACCCCGGGTCATGGCACTGAAGGGGTTCCCGGCCCTCACACCCCGCGTCATGGTGCTGGAGGGGTGCCCGGCCCTCACACCCCGGGTCATGGCACTGAAAGGGTTCCTGGCCCTCACACCTGGGCGCCATGGTGCTGGAGGGGTGCCCGGGCCCTCACACACCGGGTCATGGCACTGAAAGGGTGCCCGGCCCACACACTCAGTGTCATGTCATTGAAGCGGTGCCTGGCCCTCACACCCCGGGTCATGTCACTGAAAGGGTGCCCGGCCCTCATCCCGGGTTATGTCAATGAAGGGGTGCCCAGCTCTCACACCCCCGGTGATTTCACTGAAGGGTTGCCTGGCCCTCACACCCAGGGTCATGGTACTGAAGGGGTGCCCCGCCCTCTCACCCCGGGTCATGGTGCTAATGGGGTGCCTGGCCCTTACACCCCGGGTCATGTGAAGAGGTGCCCGGCCCTCACACCCCGGTTCATAACACTGTAGGGGTGCCCTGCCCCCACACCCCGGCTCATGTCACTTATGGGGTGCCCGGCGCTCACACCCCGGGTCATGGTGCAGGAGGGGTGCCCGGCCCTGACACCCCGGGTCAAGTGAAGGGGTGCCCGGACCACACACCCTTTTTCAAAGCACTGTATGGGTGCCTGGCACTCACACCCCGGGTCATGGCACCGAAGGGGTGCCCGGCCCTCACACTCCGGGTCATGGTGCTGGAGGGGTGCCCGGCCCTCACACCCTGGGTCATGTCACTAAAGGGGTGCTCGGTCCTCACACCCCGGGTCATGTCACTGAAGGGGTTCACGGCCCTCACACCCCGGGTCATGGTGCTGAAGGGGTGCCCGGCTTTCACACCCCGATTCAAGGTACTGAAGGGGTGCCCGGCCCTCATACCTCGGGTCATAGTGCCTGAGGGGTGCCCGGCCCTCACACCCCGGGTCATGGGGTTGAAGCGGTTCCCGGCCATCACACCCCGGGTCATGGTGCTGATGGGGTGCCCGGCCCTCACCCCCCGATTCTTGGCACTGAAATCGAGCCCGGCCCTAACACTCTCGGTAATGGTGCTGAAGGGGTGCCTGGCACTCACACCCCGGCTCATGGCACTGAAGGTGTGTCCAGCCCTGACGCCCTGGGTCATGTCACTGAAGGGGTGCATGGCCCTCACACCCCGGGTCATGGCACTGAAGTGGTGCCCGGCCGTCACACCCCTGGCCATGGCACTGAAGGTATGCCCGGCCCTCACACCCCGGCTCATGGCACTGAAGGGGTGTCCAGCCCTGACGCCCTGGGTCATGTCACTGAAGGGGTGCACGCCCCTCACACCCCGGTTCACAGCACTGTAGGGGTGCCCGGCCTTCACACCCTGTTTCATCGCACTGAAAGGGTGCCCGACCCTCACACCCCGTTTCATGACACTCAAAGGGTGCCCGGCCCTCACACCCCGGGTCATGGCACTGAAAGGGTGAACGGCCCTCACACCCCGGGTCATGGACCTAAAGGGGTGCCTGGCCCTCACACTCACGGGATCATGCGGGGGTTGACGCGGTTCCGGCTTACACCCCGACCATGGCACTGAGGCAGTCCCGGCCTCACCCCGGGCCGGCACTTAAAGGGTGCACGGCCCTCACACCCCGGGTCATGGACCTAAAGGGGTGTCCGGCCCTCACACCACGGATCATGGGGTTGAAGCGGTTCCCGGCCCTTACACCCCGGGTCATGGTGCTGGAGGGGTGCCCGGCCCTCACACCCCGGTTCATGTCACTGAAGGGGTGCCCGGCCCTCACACCCCGGGTCATGGCACTCAAGGGGTGCCTGGCCCTCACACCCCGGGTCATGGTGCTGAAGGGGTTCCCGTCTATCACACCCCGATTCCTGGCACTGAAGGGGTGCCCGGCCCTCACACCTCGGGTCATGGTGCCTGAGGGGTGCCCGGCCCTCACACCCGGGGTCATGGGGTTGAAGCGGTTCCCGGCCATCACATCCCGGGTCATGGTGCTGATGGGGTGCCCGGCCCTCACACCCCGATTCTTGGCACTGAAATCGAGCCCGGCCCTAACACTCTGGGTAATGGTGCTGAAGGGGTGCCTGGCACTCACACCCCGGCTCATGGCACTGAAGGGGTGTCCGGCCCTGACGCCCTGGGTCATGTCACTGAAGGGGTGCCCGGCCCTCACACCACGGGTCATGGCACTGAAGGGGTGCCCGGCCGTCACACCCCTGGCCATGGCACTGAAGGTATGCCCGGCCCTCACACCCCTCGTCATAGAGCTAAACGAGTGCCCGGCCCTCACCCCCCGGGCCATGGCACTGAAGGACGGACCGGCCCTCACACCCCGGGTCATGGCACTGAACGAGTGACCGGCCCTCACACCCCGGGTCATGGCACTGAAGGTATGCCCGTTCCTCACACCCGTGGTCATAGAGCTAAACGAGTGCCCGGCCCTCACCCCCCGGGTCATATCATTGAAGGGGTGCCCGTCCCTCACACCCAGGGTCATATCACTGAAAAAATGCCCGGCCCTCACACCCCGGGTCATAGCTCTGTAGGGGTGCCCGGCCCTCACACCCCGTTTCATGGCACTAAAGGGGTGCCCGGCCCTCACATCCCGGCTAATGGCACTGAAGGGTTGCCCGGCCCTGACGCCCAGGGTCATGTCACTGAAGGGGTGCCCGGCCCTCACACCCCTATTCATGGCACTGAAGGGGTGACCGGCCCTCACAACCCGGTTCATAGCACTGTAGGGGTGCCCGGCCTTCACACCGAGATTCATGTCACTGAAAGGGTGCCCGGCCCTCACACCCCGGTACATGACAGTGAAGGGGTGCCCGGCCCTCACACTCCGGGTCATGGTGCTGGAGGGGTGCCCGGCCCTCACACCCTGGGTCATGTCACTAAAGGGGTGACCCGCCCTCACACTCCGGGTCATGGCACTGAAGGGGTGCACGGCCCTCACACCCCGGTTCACAGCACTGTAGGGGTGCCCGGCCTTCACACCCCGTTTCAACGCACTGAAAGGGTGCCCGGCCCTCACACATGCACGGCCCTCACACCCCGGGTCATGGACCTAAAGGGGTGTCCGGCCCTCACACCACGGATCATGGGGTTGAAGCGGTTCCCGGCCCTTACACCCCGGGTAATGGTGCTGGAGGGGTGCCCGGCACTCACACCCCGGTTCATGGCACTGAAGGGGTGCCCGGCCCTCACACCCCGGTTCATGTCACTGAAGCGGTGCCCGGCCGTCACACCCCTGGCCATGGCACTGAAGGTATGCCCGGCCCTCACACCCCTGGTCATAGAGCTAAACGAGTGCCCGGCCCTCACCCCCCGGGTCATGGCACTGAAGGAGGGACCGGCCCTCACCCTCCGGGACATGGCACTGAAGGAGTGACCGGCCCTCACACCCCGGGTCATGGCACTGAAGGTATGCCCGGCCCTGACACCCGTGGTCATAGAGCTAAACGAGTGCCCGGCCCTCACCCCCCGGGTCATATCATTGAAGGGGTGCCCATCCCTCACACCCAGGGTCATATCACTGAAAAAATGCCCGGCCCTCACACCCCGCGTCATAGCTCTGAAGGCGTGCCCGGCCCTCATTCCCCGGGTCATGGCACTGAAAAGGTGCCCGGCCCTCACAACCCGTGTCAGTGAAGGGGTGCCCGGCCCTCACACTCTGGTTCATAGCTCTGTAGGGGTGCCCGGCCCTCACACCCCGTTTCATGGCACTAAAGGGGTTCCCGGCCCTCACATCCCGCTCCTTACTTTCGCCAAGGGGTGCCAGCCTTCACCGCGATTCATGGCACTGAAAGGGTGCCCGGCCCTCACACCCCGGTTCATGACACCGAAGGGGTGCCCGGCCCTCACACTCCGGGTCATGGTGCTGGAGGTGTGCCCGGCCCTCACACCCTGGGTCATGTCACTAAAGGGGTTCCCGGTCCTCACACCCCGGGTCATGTCACTGAAGGGGTTCATGGTCCTCACACCCCGGGTCATGGACCTAAAGGGTTGCCCGGCCCTGACGCCCCGGGTCATGTAACTGAAGGGGTGCCCGGCCCTCACACCCCTATTCATGGCACTGAAGGGGTGCACGGCCCTCACACCCCGGATCACAGCACTGTAGGGGTGGCCGGCCTTCACACCCCGTTTCATCGCACTGAAAGGGTGCCCGGCCCTCACACCCCGTTTCATGACACTGAAAGTGTGCCCGGCCCTCACACCCTGGGTCATGGCACTGAAAGGGTGAACGGCCCTCACACCCCGGGTCATGGACCTAAAGGGGGGTGCCCGGCCCTCACACCAGATCATGGTGCTGGAGGAATGCCCAGCCCTCACACCCCCGGTCATGTCACTGAAGGGGTGCCAGCCCTCACACCCAGTCCACGGCACTGAAGGAGCCTGGCCCTCACACCCCGGGTCATGGTGTTGAAGGGGGTGCCCGCTCACACCCCGATTCACTGGCACTGAAAGGTCCCCGGCCCTCACACCCCAGGTCATGGCACTTAAAGGGTGCACGGCCCTCACACCCCGGGTCATGGACCTAAAGGGGTGTCCGGCCCTCACACCACGGATCATGGGGTTGAAGCGGTTCCCGGCCCTTACACCCCGGGTAATGGTGCTGGAGGGGTGCCCGGCCCTCACACCCCGGTTCATGTCACTGAAGGGGTGCCCGGCCCTCACACCCCGGGTCATGGCACTGAAGGGGTACCTGGCCCTCACGCCCCGGGTCATGGTGCTGAAGGGGTTCCCGGCTATCACACCCCGATTCCTGGCACTGAAGGGGTGCCCGGCCCTTACACCTCGGGTCATGGTGCCTGAGGGGTTCCCGGCCCTCACACCCCGGGTCATGGGGTTGAAGCGGTTCCCGGCCATCACACCCCGGGTCATGGTGCTGATGGGGTGCCCGGCGGCCATCAGCCCGGCCCACCTCCTGAAGGGGTGCCTTCACACCCCTCATGGCACTGAAGGTGGTGCCGGACCCTCACACCCCGGGTCATGTGAACGGTGCCCGGCCCTCACACCCCTCGCCCCCGGACCTCACACCCCGGGTCATGGCACTGAAAGAGGCTCCGGCCCTCACACCCCGGGTCACGGCACTGAACGAGTGCCCGGCCCTCACACCCCGGGTCATGGCACTGAAGGTATGCCCGTTCCTCACACCCGTGGTCATAGAGCTAAACGAGTGCCCGGCCCTCACCCCCGGGTCATATCATTGAAGGGGTGCCCGTCCCTCACACCCAGGGTCATGGCACTGAAAAAATGCCCGGCCCTCACACCCCGGGTCATGGTCATCACACCCCGCATCTGTCCCCGCCCTCAAACCCCGGGTCATGGCACTGAAGGGTGCCCGGCCCTCACACCCCGGGTCATGCACTAAAGGGGTGCCCGGCCCTCACACCCCGGGTCATGCACTGAAGGGTGCCCGACCCTCACACCCGGGTCACTGCCCGAACCTCACCCCCGGGTCATTCATTGAAGGGTGCCCGCTCACACCCCTGCTGAGGGGTGCCCGGCCCTCACACCCCGGTTCTTGGCACTAAATAGCCCGGCCCTACACCCGGATCGCTGAAGGGGCCCAGCCCTCACACCCCGGGTCATGGCACTGAAGGGTGCCCGGCCCTCACACCCCGGGTCATGTGCTGGGGGTGCCCGGAATCTCACACCCCGGGTCATGTCACTGAAAGGGTGTCCGGCCCTCAAACCCCGGGTCATGTCATTGAAGGGTTGCCCGGCCCTCACACCCCGGGTCATGGCACTGAAGGGGTTCCCGGCCCTCACACCCCGGGTCATGGTGCTGGAGGGGTGCCCGGCCCTCACACCCCGGGTCATGACACTGAAGGGGTTCCCCAGCCCTCACACCCCTGGTCATTGTGGTGGAAGGTGCCGGCTCCCTCACACCCCGGGTCATGTTACTGAGGAGTGCCAGCCCTCATCGGGTCATGGTGCTGGAGGGGTGCCCGGCCCTCACACCCCGGGTCTTGTCACTGAAAGGGTGCCCGACCCTCATCCCGGGTTATGTCAATGAAGGGGTGCCCAGCTCTCACACCCCCGGTGATTTCACTGAAGGAGTGCCTGGCCCTCACACCCCGGGTCATGGTACTGAAGGGGTGCCCCGCCCTCACACCCCGGATCATGGTGCTAGTAGGGTGCCTGGCCCTTACACCCCGGGTCATGTGAAGAGGTGCCCGGCCCTCACACCCCGGTTCATAACACTGTAGGGGTGCCC
The DNA here is from genome assembly GCF_018991925.1 of Homarus americanus. Lineage (NCBI taxonomy): Eukaryota > Metazoa > Arthropoda > Malacostraca > Decapoda > Nephropidae > Homarus > Homarus americanus. The sequence goes on along the minus strand of NW_024721285.1, from coordinate 976 downwards.
TGCCCCCACACCCCGGCTCATGTCACTTATGGGGTGCCAGGCGCTCACACCCCGGGTCATAGTGCTGGAGGGGTGCCAGCTTTTCACCCGATTCATGGCACTGAAAGGGTCCCTTCCTCACACCCGGTCACTTGGCATAAAGGTGCACGGCCTCACACCGGGGTCATGGACCTAAATGGGTGTCGACCCTCACCACCCACGGATCATGGGGTTAGGCGGTTCCCCAGCCGCTACACCCCGGGTCATAGTGCAGAGGGTGCCCAACCCTCACCCATTCATGTCTGAAAATTTGCCCGGCCCTCACACCCCGGGTCATGGCACTGAAGGAGTGGCTGGCCCTCACACCCCGGGTCATGGCACTGAAAGGGTGCTCGGCCCTCACACCCCGGGTCATAGCACTGAAGGGGTGCCAGCCATCACACACCTCTCTCGGGTCATGGTGCCTGAGGGGTGCCCGGCCCTCACACCCCGGGTCATGGGGTTGAAGCGGTTCCCTGCCATCACACCCCGGGTCATGGTGCTGATGGGGTTCCCGGCCCTCACACCCCGATTCTTGGCACTGAAATCGAGCCCGGCCATAACACTCTGGGTAATGGTGCTGAAGGGGTGCCCGGCACTCACAACCCGATTTATTTCACTGAAGTGGTGCCGGACCCTCACACCCCGGGTCATGTGAAGGGGTGCCCGGCCCTCATACCCCAGTTCGCAGCACTGTAGGGGTGCCCGGACCTCACACCCCGTTTCATGGCACTGAAAGGGTGCCGGGCCCTCACACCCCGGTTCATGACACTGAAGGGGTGCCCGGCCCTCACACCCCGGGTCATGGCACTGAAGGGGTGCACGGCCCTCACACCGCAGGTCATGGACCTAAAGGGGTGCCCAGCCCTCACACCACGGGTCATGGGGTTGAAACGGTTCCCGGCCCTCACACCCCAGGTCATGGTGGTGGAGGGGTGCCCGTCCCTCACACCCAGGG
>NW_024721284.1:0-7079 GCF_018991925.1 Homarus americanus | reverse complement strand
GTCGAGTCTCAATGAAAGGGTTTGACAGACATAGCCCAAGTTTGTGGTTTGGGTTTGGCCGGACGACTTGTTGTTGTTTTTTGACACTTGAATTTCACTCTTTTTGGGTCAAGAGGCTTATTCGCCGGTAGTAAGGAACGGACGGGCAGCCGTCCAAAGCCCCGTCCGTCCTCCTCCTCCGGTCTTCGCGCTCTCGCCCGAGTGTGGTCCACCTACAGCGTGGTGGTACCTATTTTGGTGCGGGGGCCGGGATTGTCCTCTTTCGCTGCTGGAGTTGCCAGAGCAGAGCCCGAGACCGCCCAAATCAGGAGAGTAGTAGTAGTTTTAAGAGCGCCCCGTTCTCTTTCTCTCTGTTAATGATCCTTCCGCAGGTTCACCTACGGAAACCTTGTTACGACTTTTACTTCCTCTAAATGATCAAGTTTGGACATCTTTCCGTCAGCTCGAGGCGACGACCCCAGAAAACCCTCGCGGGCAACGGGGCCGACAATCCAAGAGCGCCAGTCCCAAGGCCTCACTAAATCATTCAATCGGTAGTAGCGACGGGCGGTGTGTACAAAGGGCAGGGACGTAGTCAGCGCAAGCTGATGACTTGCACTTACTGGGAATTCCTCGTTCATGGGAAACAATTGCAAGCCCCAATCCCTATCAAGAAAGGCTTTGAACGTATATCCGCCTCCTTCGGAGGGGGAAAACTCGCGGATCCTTCAGTGTAGATGCTGCATGCCCAGAACATCTAAGGGCATCACAGACCTGTTATTGCTCAATCTCGTGCGGCTAGAATTGCCGCTTATCCCTCTAAGAAGTTGCGAACTGGACACCATTTTCTGGAGATCCGTCGACTACTTAGTAGGCCAGAGTCTCGTTCGTTATCGGAATTAACCAGACAAATCGCTCCACCAACTAAGAACGGCCATGCACCACCACCCACCGAATCGAGAAAGAGCTCTCAATCTGTCAATCCTTCCCGTGTCTGGGCCTGGTGAGGTTTCCCGTGTTGAGTCAATTAAGCCGCAGGCTCCACTCCTGGTGGTGCCTTCCGTCAATTCCTTTAAGTTTCAGCTTTGGTAACCATATTTCCCCGGAACCCAAAGACTTTGGTTTCCCTGAGCTGCCCGCCGGGTCATGGGAATAACGCCATGGATCGCCAGGTTGGCATCGCGGCGGTTAGGAACTCAGGCGGTATCTGATCGCCTTCGAACCTCTAACTTTCAGTTCTGATTAATGAAAACATCCTTGGCAAATGCTGCAGTAGGTTCGTCTTGCGACGGTCCAAGAATTTCACCTCTAGCTGCCGCAATACTTAATGCTCCCCTCGCTGTTCCGATTAGTCATTACTCTGGTTCGAACCAACAAAATAGAACCGAGGTCCTATTCCATTCCATGCATCACCATTCGGGCTATTCAAATAGCCTGCTCTGAGCACCTCTAATTTTTTCAGTAAACTTTCCGGCCACACTCGGGACACACTCGACAAAGAGTATCCTCTGCAAGGAAGCCGGCGGGGTTGCTGTTCGAGCGTGACAGTAAAATGACCGGGCGTGTGCAATCGGCCAGTCCGGAACTGAGATCCAACCACGAGCTTTTTAACCGCAACAACTTTAATATACGCTATTGAGCTGGAATTACCGCGCTGCTGGCACCAGACTTAAGCCCTCCAATGGATACTCGTTAAAGGATTTTAAAGTGTACTCATTCCGGATTGGCGGCGGGCCTCGGATGAGACTCACTATTTTTCGGGCCACTGTCTTCCCCCGCTGGAGCGGTATCGGCGTGCCTGCTGCCTTCCTTAGATGTGGTAGCCGTTTCTCAGGCTCCCTCTCCGGAATCGAACCCTGATTCCCCGTTACCTGTTATAGCCATTGTAGGCGCATAACCTACAATCGAAAGCTGATAAGGCAGACACTTGAAAGAAGCGGCGCCGGTGCGGAGACCGTGCGCTCAGCCCGAAGTTATTCAGATTCACCACAGGTGGGTTACGGACCGGGGCCCGACCAGTTTTGAACTAATAAAAGCGCTCTTCCCTTGCGGTCAGAGACCAATTGCATGTATTAGCTCTAGAATTGCCACAGTTATCCAAGTAAGTGGGCTTACAGATCCAATGAAACATAGCTGATTTAATGAGCCATTCGCGGTTTCGCCTTAAATCGGCTTGTACTTACACATGCATGGCTTAATCTTTGAGACAAGCATATGACTACTGGCAGGATCAACCAGGTAGCTGCTGCTGTTGGCGGCGCCTATCACGGCGGCCAAAATAGTGAGATTGAGAGAGAGGCAGAAGACATTGGGCGAGGGACCGCACGTTGGCCTTAGAGAAATAGCAAACCAGATGATCAGATCTAACTGCACCTTCTCTTGCTATCCTCGGCGCCGGCAGCGCCACCGTGTGTGCTAATCTCCTCCCTTATCCGCTCCTCTTTGCCCCAGCTCCAGCGAGGCAGCCGACATTGGGCGAGGGACCGCACGTTGGCGAATCTCCTCCCTTATCCGCTCCTCTTCTCTTTGCCCCAGCGAGGCAGAAGACATTGGGCGAGGGACCGCACGTTGGCCTTAGAGAAATAGCAAACCAGATGATCAGATCAAACTGCACCGTCTCTCGCTATCCTCGGCGCCGGCAGCGCCACCGTGTGTGCCAATCTCCTCCCTTATCCTCTCCTCTTCTCTTTGCCCCAGCGAGGCAGCCGACATTGGGCGAGGGACCGCACGTTGGCCTTAGAGAAATAGCAAACCAGATGATCAGATCAAACTGCACCTTCTCTTGCTATCCTCGGCGCCGGCAGCGCCACCGTGTGTGCCAATCTCCTCCCTTATCCGCTCCTCTCCTCTTTACCCAGCTCCAGCGAGGCAGCCGACATTGGGCGAGGGACCGCACGTTGGCCAATCTCCTCCCTTATCCTTCTCCTCTCTCTCTTTCTTTCTTTCTCACTCTCTCTTACTGTTTGTGGGGACGTGGGCTCATGTGCGCCATCGTCGCCCAATATTGGTTAGGTTGTGTATTTCACGGGTGGGAACCGCCATCGTTGTTAGGTAATGGGGTAACCCAACGTGTGCTTTGACGAGTTTTGGCTGCTAAACTCTCTTTTTAGTATACTCGGCTCCCAGACTGCACCCTGGTCGTGTTGAACCATGAGCGTTGTCTATGCACATTTAGGGTAGCTGTTTGCGCGTGGAATAGTGCAATGAATCTCGGTCAAGAGACGGTTGGGCACTGCATTGAAGGCCGGCACAGACGCGAAGACGGGGTGATCAGCCAACGCAAGTCCGCTAAGTTGGGCAGACAGCAAGGCGAAGGGGAGCCCCGTTCCCGACTGAAAGGCCGCAGCATATGCTGTGACGGAAACTAGTAGGGTGGCGATGTGTGCGCCGAGAGAGAGACGGAGTAAATAATGTCCAAACGGAAGATGGACCTGGCAAGTGTAATTGATAGAGCGCGAGCCTACTCGCCATAAGCCCGCTCCACTGCCATTCCTCTGATCCAATGAGACTAAATTCTCTCTCCTTCTGCTCCAGCCATTGCAGGGCAGGGAAGCGACGGCAACTTTGGTTGTTGTTTTTGAATGCCGCGCTTTTCTTCGCAGAGGCGCCGAAACGCTCCGCTGGGGGGCGGAAGATATTTCACACCGAATATGTGTGTGAAGGCACCCTCTCCCCTTAATAAAGTGAAATAATGCAATCCAGCATACAAGGTCGGACGATAGGACATTCACCGTACCGCATCTCGAGAGTGGATGTTGTTTGTTGGGTAAGGTTAAAACCGGACTGTTCGCAGACAGCCGAATAACCCGGTTCCGGACTAATTGGTGGATGCAACATCATGATGCTGCTGCTGCTGCTGTCGCGTAAACCGCAGTGGCGACGTGTGCGCCGAGAGAGAGTAATAATGTTCAATAGGGAGAGCGACCTGGCTAGTGTAATTGATAGATCGCGAGCCTACTCGCCATTAGCCCGCTCCACTGCCATTCCTCTGACCCAATGAGACTATTCTCTCTCTCGCTCTCCTTCTGCTCCAGCCATTGCAGGGCATGGAGAGGAAATCGACGGCAATTTTGGTTGTTGTTTTTGAATGCCGCGTTTTGCTTCGCAGAGGCGCCGAAGCGCTCCGCTGGGGGGCGGAAGATATTTCACATCGAATATGTGTGTGAAGGCACCCTCTCCCCTTAATATAGTGAAATAGTGCAATCCAGCATACAAGAGCGGACGATAGGACAGTCACCGTACCGCACCTCGAGAGTGGAAGTTGTTTGATCGTTTGTTAGGCAAGGTTAAAACCTGACTGTTCGCGAACAGCCGAATAACCCGGTTCCGGACTTACAATAGACGCAACATCATGATGCTGCTGCTGTCGCGAAAACGTGGCGACGTGCGCGCCGAGAGTAATAATGTTCAATTGGGAGACAGACCTGGCTAGTGAAATTCATAGATCGCGCCCATCATGGCCCTCTGACCCCATGAGACTATTTTTCTCTCTTCTTCTGCTGTTGCTGCTGCTGCTCCAGCCATTGCAGTGTGAAGGGAAAGGATGCAAAATCTGTATGTTGTTTTTGAATGCCGCCGCTTTTGTTTTGAGAGGCGCTGGCGCGGCCTCGGCTGGGGCGGAAGATATTCCACAATCGAATAGGTGTGTGAAGGCACCTTCTCCCCTTAATATAGTGAAATAGTGCAATCCAGCATACAAGAGCGGACGATAGGACAGTCACCGTACCGCACCTCGAGAGTGGAAGTTGTTTGATCGTTTGTTAGGCAAGGTTAAAACCTGACTGTTCGCGAACAGCCGAATAACCCGGTTCCGGACTTACAATAGACGCAACATCATGATGCTGCTGCTGTCGCGGAAACCGTGGTGGCGACGTGCGCGCCGAGAGAGTAATAATGTTCAATTGGGAGACAGACCTGGCTAGTGAAATTCATAGATCGCGCTCCACTGCCATTCCTCTGACCCTATGAGACTATTTTCTCTTCTTCTGCTGCTGCTGGCGTTCCGTTATTGCAGGGCAGGAAGGGAAAGCGACGCAACTTTTGGTTGTTGTTTTTGAATGCCGCCACATTTCGCAGAGGCGCCTGAAGGCGCTTCCGCTGGGGGGCGGAAGATATTCCACACCGAATAGGTGAAGGCACCTCTCCCCTTAATATAGTGAAATAGTGCATCCAGCATACAAGAGTGGACGATAGACAGTCACCGCATTCGCACCTCGAGAGTGGAAGTTGTTTGATCGCTTTGTTAGGCAAGGTTAAAACCCGATTGTTCGCGTAATAGTCAGAATAACCCGGTTCCGGACTTATAACAGACGCAACATCATGACAGCTGCTGTCGCGGAAACCGCAGGCGATGCGCGCCGAGAGAGTAATAATGTTCAATTGGGAGACAGACCTGGCTAGTGAAATTCATAGATCGCGCTCCACTGCCATTCCTCTGACCCCATGAGACTATTTTCTCTCTCTTCTTCTGCTGCTGCTCCAGCCATTGCAGGGCAGGGAAGGGAAAGCGACGGCAATTTTGGTTGTTGTTTTTGAATGCCGCGCTTTGCTTCGCAGAGGCGCCGAAGCGCTCCGCTGGGGGGCGGAAGATATTTCACACCGAATATGTGTGCGAAGGCACCCTCTCCCCTTAATATAGTGAAATAGTGCAATCGAACATACAAGGGCGGACGTTTTCATCACCGTCTCCCACTCGGTGTGTGCAGATTCTCGGATCATTTTGTATAGTATGCTCTTAAATCGTCCACCGATTGACTTTGACGGTCTCCCATGCGGGTGTGTAACTTCTCTGGTATGTCGTATAATATGACCAAGGTGCCTCTACCCCTTATTATAGTGAAATAGTGCCATCCAGTGTACAAGGGCGGACGCTTTCATCACCGTCTCCCACTCGGTGTGTGCACATTCTCGGATCATTTTGTATAGTATGCTATTAAATCGACCCCCGATTGACTTTGACGGTCTCCCATTCGGGTGTGCAAGTTTCTGTAGTATGCTATTAAATCGACCCCCGATTGACTTTGACTGTCTCCCATTCGGGTGTGCAAGTTCCTGTAGTATGCTATCAAATCGACCCTCGATTGACTTTGACGGTCTACCATTCAGGTGTGCAAGTTTCTGTAGTATGCTATTAAATCGACCCCCGATTGACTTTGACTGTCTCCCATTCAGGTGTGCAAGTTCCTGTAGTATGCTATCAAATCGACCCTCGATTGACTTTGACGGTCTACCATTCAGGTGTGCAAGTTTCTGTAGTATGCTATTAAATCGACCCCCGATTGACTTTGACGGTCTCCCATTCTGGTGTGTTTCTGTAGTATGCTAATAAATCGGCTGGTGGCTTTGACTGGTCTCCCATTCGGGTGTGCAAGTTTCTGTAGTATGCTGTAAATCGACCCCGATTGATTTTGAATGTTCCCATTCGGGTGTGCAAGTTTCTGTAGTATGCTATTAAATCGACCCCCGATTGACTTTGACTGTCTCCCATTCGGGTGTGCAAGTTCCTGTAGTATGCTATCAAATCGACCCTCGATTGACTTTGACGGTCTCCCATTCAGGTGTGCAAGTTTCTGTAGTATGCTATTAAATCGACCCCCGATTGACTTTGACGGTCTCCCATTCTGGTGTGCAAGTTTCTGTGGTATGCTATCAAATCGATCCCCGATTGACTTTGACGGTCTCCCATTCGGGTGTGCAAGTTTCTGTAGTATGCTATTAAAACGACCCCCGATTGACGTTGACGGTCTCCCATTCGGGTGTGCAAGTTTCTGTAGTATGCTATTAAATCGACCCCCGATTGACTCTGACGGTCTCCCATGCGGGTGTGGAACTTTTTTGGTATGTTGTACAATATGACCGACGTGCCTCTACCACTTACCATAGTGAAATAGTGCCATCCAGCGTACAAGGTCGGACGTTTTCATCACCGTCTCCCACTCGGTGTGTGCAGATTCTCGGATCATTTTGTAAAGTATGCTCTTAAATCGACCCCCGATTGACTTTGACGGTCTCCCATTCGGGTGTGCAAGTTTCTGTAGTATGCTATCAAATGGACCCCCGATTGACTTTGACGGTCTCCCATTCGGGTGTGCAAGTTTCTG
>NW_024721283.1:0-3092 GCF_018991925.1 Homarus americanus | reverse complement strand
TTTTAATTCTTCAGTTAAATGGATAAAGGATTAGTTAAAGGTTCTAGTGTAGAGTAAAATATGTCAGACTTACTTACATTAAGTGAACCATATGATTGGATACAAAATATTCTAATCACAATCTAATGCAATCCCGACACCCCTTACATTCTCAACCACAACCTCTAACTATCTCTTGAAATTCTCCCATGATCTGGTCTTCCCACTACCCCATCCCTCGTAGCTTCAGCCCCTTCACACCATGCACGTCTACTTAAGCAACATTAACTCAGATGATGTATGAACACTGTATAAGATCGAGGGCAGCCATCACGTCACCCTTCACTCCTTCATCACTACCCCATACCTGTGTTTTCCACCAGCCTGCCTACCCTTCCTGTATACTACACTCGCAAATCACTTTTAATATTCAATAAACTCAGCCATAATTTTTGCCCCTTATCACAATGTTATATTTTTAGTCATAAAGTCTTCACACTTTCCTTTCCCCTATAACCATATATCATGTTATCTTATTTCTTCTGCTTTCTTATCTCTCTTCTCTGCCAAAAAAACATATATATGACCGAAATTACGACTATACTTATAAGAAAATCATATATCTTATTTCCTATAGCCTCTTATCTCTCTCACCTGGAAAAATATATGATCCAAATTACATATAATCTTATAGAGTATAATGATATGTTTTGTAAATTTCTAAGTGTTTGGTTAGATTAGGTTAGGTTAGGTTAGGTTAGGTTAGGTTAGGTTTAAATATATTACCCTGTTATAATCAACTGTTATATATCTAAAGTAATTGGAATATATAATTTCCTCAATACGGGACTGATAAAATGGGCCCCCAAATCTTTAATAAGACACCTACCTAACTTAACCTCACAGATGTCAATTAAAACTAGAATACAGAGTTTACTTGTAACCTCCCAGCCTAATCACTTTACCCTGCCTTCAAGAACTAAAATAAGAACTTTGGTGGCGCTCTACTGGCTCGTCTCCTCTCCCCCTCGTCACCTCCTCCAACGTTTCTCTTTTCTCTCCCTCTTTCCCTCCCCCATTCCCTCTCCCCACAACCATGACCACCTCGTTCATCTCCCCAACCTCCGTTATCTCCCCGCCTAGTCCCCCTTTGGGTGTGTTATCTCTCCCATAGTTTATCTCCCTTACTCCCAGGGGCCGTACCCGCAGGAGTGGGAAGCCTGCCGAGATGGGGAGGCCAGGTGTACTTCATCACGGTCAACCAGGTGATGGATGACCTCCTCAGTATCTTGTAACTATATACACCTGCAATCTTTTAATTACTTTCACTGCCGACCATGTTAGATAAGTCAGGTGAGATGCTGTTAGCTCACTATTTTGTTTCCATTATAAATCATCATCATCGCCATAATGATCACGTAAAACAGAACACGTTATTTTAAACCATCGTTCAATATATATCAATATTTCTACAGATAAAGCGACTAACTATTAAAATTGGTCTAGATAATACAATCTCCATTTCTATACATCGTTCAAAAAATCAGTTCTGGGAAATAACTACTATGTGATTCTATCTATCCCTCACAGACACCAATGACAACTTATTCACACTACGAGTATTCATTTCTTCACGTATCGAGGGTCGGTCATGAGTCTTTGAAATAGGACGTGACTGGCTGGCTGCGTTAACAACAATGTCTCTCTAGTTGGAAGAATCTGCCGCTGAAAGTTGTCGTGATATTATCTTGTATGTACCAACTCCAGCTGGCTACCACTCTTCTCTCCACAGTGTCCCTCTCTAATCAAGGGCTCTCTTTCCCCACCTTTTACAAGCCGCCACGACCTCTCACTTCATCATACAGACGACTACGACCTCTTCCCTCTTCCGTGTCCATCCAACCACATTTACTCCTGCCCCTTCCGTGTCCAGGTGACTACGACCCTCGCCACGGGGCCACGGTGCTGACTGCTCTCAACCTACCTCCCTGATGCACAGTCGCTGGATGCTGGAGTCTGCGCACTGCTTCCCCAGAGGGTAGCAACAAGTGATACGGGAGAGACTGAAGTAAACAGGGAAGTGAAGATAAATGATGATATATGAGGAATAGAGGAGAATTACGAGGAACGAATGATAAAGAAAGGGATGAGATAATACGGGAACTAAGGATGATAAACAAGGAAGAAAAGATAAATCAGAGGAGAGAATGATAACACAAAGAAAGAATAAATAAGATGATAAACGAGGAAGAGAGGAGAGGAATAAAAGCGAATGATATAGTAAGGGTGACTGAAAGAGGAAGAAGAGAGAGGTAAGAGGTGTAAATGACGAAGCAAAACAGAAACAAAAAAGATAAACAAGGGATAGATGAGAGGTAGAAGATGAAGGAAGAAGGAAAAATGAGATGAACGAATAGGACAAGAAAAAAAATACTAAAGCAAATGAGAAAATAGAAGAGGTCAAAGGAGATGGATGTGAAAGGGATTGATAAAAGGAAAAATAATACCAGGATAACGAACAGAAGGAGATGGATAATGAAGGATAAGATGAAAATGGCAATAATTAGATGGAAATTAGACTAGAAAATGATGGAATGGTACACGATAAACACACACACACACACACACACACACACACACACACGCACGATTCTACAATAAAAGCATCAAGTTTAATATCCTGACAGGGAACGAACGCTCTATGGGATTGCAGGACCTGAATGCACAATAGGAATGGCGCCCAGGGTTGCAAAGCGATCCTCCAGTCACACACAAGACGCTGATTTGTCCACACGCTTACCACAATGACCGTAAAGAAATGGGCCAAGGTTAATCACAGGTGAATTCGACACAGCGACACACACACATACCACTGATGCAAAAACTACGGTCACTAGTGTAATACTTCCGGAAACATTACACAGACAGGGTTGGATAACGAAAAATGTGTGACTGGTAATAATAAGGTCCAGTTATTAGGGGCCTATCAGGACTGGGGTCTATCTGACTTAGTTCCCAGCAGAACAGACCTCTGACCGCTTTATTAACACTTCCTTGAAATGAATTTTTCCTCCATTATTCTCCCATGAGACATTAAGTTATTTTAATATAAT
>NW_024721282.1:0-32073 GCF_018991925.1 Homarus americanus | reverse complement strand
CTCCAATTCTCCTGCCAATCACCCTTGGTTAGTTCATCAAACGAATATTACTTAACATAACTATATTACACAGACATACAAAATATATACATACAACAATCCCTACAAAATAGTTATTTCCTACCAAACAGGAGATTCCTTACCACCAGGATCCCTTCCTAGGCCTAACTAAACGTGTCACTAATACCTGATACCCCTAGGGCATTGCAGAAGACTGGACAAGGCACTAGACAAGGGTCAAGGCTAGAGAACGAATGGACACGTCTACCATATGCCACGGTTTTTCGCTACTGGGGAAGCGTGGGGCACGCCGTGGAGGAGAACGTTTCATATCACGTGATCCAGGACATTTGCTAGATAATTTATATAATTAATTAATACTACTCTTGAGTTGACTTAACAGAGTAACACAATGATGCATATTAATAACATACATAATTATACAATTAACCTAAGTAACTAAGAACAATAATAATATAATAAGTACAATTAACAAGTTAATAGCTTGTGTGAAATGTAGGCGTGAACATATGCCTCACGCTATGCGAGTTCCCGAGCGCTCAGGCACGTGACACCTGCCTCCTGACGTACAACAATACCTTAAAACCACACACATTAATAGGGGTTTCTATATTGAAATAGCCTGTTCTTCACCAGATCTTACCGACCAGTTTTCTATAACGCACCACGAACTAACAACGGCACTAATAAAAGGTGAATCATCCTCCCCTGGTGAAGATGGCATAACCTATAACACCCTGAGATTGTTGAATGAGATCCCTAACCATCCACTGCTTGACCTGTATCAAATGAGCCTCACACAGGGTATACTGCTTAAGACATGGACTCATGGAAACATAGTGCCAATCCCTAAAGTTAACTCTCCAAACTTCAGGCCAATTTCACTCACATCCTGTATGTGTAAAGTCCTTGAAAGAGTTGTTCTCAACCGTCTCATGTTTCAAGTCAAAGACAAACTCGCCCCTAATCTGTACGGGTTCATGCCTGGGTGTAGCACACAGACATGCTTTGCAGAATATCTTGTTCACTCAAAAGATAAGACACAAACAGCCTTCATAGACCTTAAATCAGCCTTTGATGTGTCTAATAGAGACATTATACTTGACCAACTAGCTAATTTTGACATCCAAGGTAACCTCTTGACATGGATAAAGGGTTATCTGTCCAACAGGTATGCCAGTGTTCTGTTTAGGGGAGTTAAAAGTGCCAGAATGAGATCATTTGAGCTTGGCACGCCTCAGGGAGGAGTGTTAATATACTGATGCACAGGCTTATTGCTGACATTCCAGTTCAGCCAAACGAGGCTGTAATATGCTATGCTGATGATATCTGCATTATGAAACAGACTAAGCTTAGGCTCCAAGCCTTGCTGGATGCATTTGCTCGGAGGATTGTGGAATGTGGTCTCATAATATCTGTTGACAAGACGAGTGTTACGAACCCCTCCACCCAGCACTACGAAGCACGCCATCTATTGTCCTGATCTACCTACCCAGCACCACGAGCAACGCCATCTAGGGACGAGACACGAGTATGACTCGTCTTAGTTACCACTCCGAGGTTTCCCTTCTCCCTATCATGGTTGTTGCGTCACCTCCTCAAAGTCTTCTTTGTCAGCTCCAATTCGAGGAGAGAGCACTTGGCTCTGGGAAGTGACCACAGGATCATCTATCCTCTAAACCTACGTGCAGTGACTACCTACCGTCTTCTACAATACTCAGCCTTACTCGTCAGCCATCTCAGCTCCTCACTTAAGTACTATTATCTTGTATTAATTTCCCCACGTCCACTTGCTTCGAGATTGTTTTATGTTTATTAATATATATATACTGTTAATGTTTAGGTTAAGTTTGGTTAAGGGTAATTTATAAGCTGAATATTTTGTTAAGGGATTTATGGTACTCTATTATATACAACGAAAACTCGCATCCTTTGTCTACACTTTTATATTCCGATTGTCTTTGTTTTTTTTTTATTGTTGTTACCTGTTGGGATCTGGGTAGACGTATAACTATATTCTAAATCCCCAACTCGTAACAACGAGGGTCCTCAATCCTCGTCCTGCTCACCCTCTCCCTCTTGACTTTAACATTAACAGCATGCCCTTGGAACTATGTAGCTCCTATAAATATCTTGGAATTTTTGTGAATGATGCAAACTTTGTCGGCAACCTTCGTGCCAAACTAATGCAGCGCATTAAACCCCTCAGATCCCTTGTTGGCAAGGGCTATGGAATTAACGTCACCTATGCTCGTACTTTCTATCTTCACTTCATTCGTTCTGTAGTTGACTATCATGTTCTTCATCTTGTGACTATTCCGCCTAAACAACTCAACAGTCTTAAGGTAGTGCAAAATGAAGCCATGCGCATCAGTCTAGGTTGCCCAAAATCAACCAGAATTGTAAACATGAGGAAAGAGCTCGGACTGCCCTCCCTATCTGAGAGGATAGCTCTACTTAATACCATGTTTTGTGTCAAAGTTTTGAAGAACAATGGTCCCCAAACTACAGCTCAAACTGAGTTGATGTTCTATCTAAGTAATCCCGACTATCTCGCTAACCTTCCACAAAAGACTCTCTTTGGGGCGTGGCTTCATAAAAGTGTTGCAGATCTCTTGAAACTGAATGTCCCAATCACCCCAGGCGAACCCATTAATGCCATTCCTCCTTGGCTGGATATATCAGTTCCTATTAATTACACTCCTGTTGGTAGTAAACAAATGCTAAACACCGATGTGATGAGATGTGTCACACTAGAAACTATTAACAGACACATAGAGGGTATTAAATCAAGTGAATGTTATGCTTTTACTGATGGTTCTGTGCAGATAAACACAGGTAGAACAGGCTGTGCAATTGTAATATATAAAGAAAAAGAGATGATAGTGTCAAACAAGCAAAGGCTGAACAACTGGGACAGCACAACACAAACTGAACTAACCGGAATCTACTTAGCCACAGACTACCTTAAAGAAAATGGAGGTGGGGCGATATTCTGTGACTCTCAAAGTGCTTTGAAATCAATGAACAGCCCGTCAGGCTCTATGTCTAAAGTTGTATGTGATATTAAAAGGAATGTGATAACCGCCAATGAGAACAACTTTCGTATCGAATGTGTGTGGATTCCGTCCCATGTTGGAATCTGGTATCATGACCGTGCTGATAGACTGGCCAATGAGGCATGCAAGAAAGAAAATGTTGACCGTGACCTTGGCTTGTCCAATGCTGTATTTAGAAACATTCAAGTCAGAATTATGAACTCTGATCTAGAAGAAGTGAAAAATGCAGAGAGACCTGGCAGTTGTAGCATTAGTAAATATGACAAATTTTGTGACAAGAGGTACCGGTATGGCCAGCATAAGGACAGAACCAGACAATGTGATGTAGTCCTGGTCAGAATTAGGCTAGGATACGGACACATTTGGCAAGTTAGTAACGCTGTACCCATACCGAAACACTCAGCATGTAAACTTTGTGATAAACCTTTAAAGCATACACTTGAACACTATATTATTGAATGTGACACTGTCAAGGAATTCAGGCCACCTGACTTATTGTATCTTGAACTAAAATTACTACATTGAATCGGGGGTGCTTGAGGACATTCTTGCTGTTTATCCCAAATTTGCTAGCCCACACTGATTAGTCTTCAATTAGAATATGACGTCCAATGTATGTGAACCACTGACCTTTATATACTGCTATTGAATATGATGTATTTCTTTGTGTTCGAACCTCTGTCCTGCATGGCAGTGAACAGTGACATTACCCACATGAATCTGACCTATATATAGTGTCAATGAATATGATGCATTTCTTTGTGTACGAACCTCTGTCCTGCATGGCAGTGAACAGTGATATTACCCACATGAATCTGACCTCTATATATATATAGCTGTTAAAGAATATGTTGTATTTCTTTGTGTATGAACCTCTGTCCTGCGTGGCAGTGAGAAGTGCTACCACCCTCAGTGTCAAGACCTGACTGAATTACTCAGAATAGGCAAACTGTACTACAAGCTTTGTCAATAAATTTGTTAAACTAAATTAAAACACATCAGTTACGTTACTGTATCACTTGCTTATTCAAACTATTAACTAAGTCAAAATCACTTAATGTGGCGAGGTATAACACGGAGCTGCCGTAAAGCACGAAGGCTGTTGCTGGTATTGCCCTGACTGCATAGTCAAGGTGAATGAGGCGATTGCAAGTCAAAAGGGAACGAGTTCTCTAGGGACGAAAATAGATGACGCTGGAGCCCTGCTGGCTGCCAAACTAGAGCAAGTTGGGAAAGAGATCCTTGCTAAGACTTAGGAAGTATCCGATAGAATGGAGGTGGTTGCTAAGAGGAGTTATGCTGACATATTAGCAGGGCCACGGGAGGGGGCGGAGAGTAATGCAGGATCAAAACAGGCTCTACAGCAGCTTGGGACTCTGAAGAAGTGTGTCGAAGAAATTAAAATTAACGGACCTACTGTTAGGGTTAGAGGAGGAACAACAGGAACGTTTCCAGCGCAGGAACAATGTAATATTTTTTGGAGTCCCAGAGAGCCAGGCGGAGGGAACTGAGAGTAAGGTAACACACGATAAGATGCAGTTTCAAAATATTTGTACAGAGGTTCTGAAGATTCTATCAACTCCTCAGGATGTGAGGAGGCTGGGACAAAAGCAGGGGCATAAGCCTCGCCCCCTCAGGATCACACTAGCGAGCGGGGAAGGGAAATGGCAGGTTATTCGGCAGGCAAAAAACTTAGCAAGGAGCGAGGCATTTCGGGATGTATTCATTCACCCAGTTCGCACGGTAATGCAGAGGGAACAGCACAAGAAGCTCCTGCAGTACTTGAAGCAGAAGAGGGAGGAGTCAAGGAAGAACGGGGACGGGTGTACATGGGTTATACTCAGGGGGAGGGTAGTGGAAGCAAGTATGCCGACACAGGGCCAGGGGGCAGCAGTGCACCCTCCACCCGCTCTAACCCCCACCCGGGAGGCGGCACCAGCTCCGCCTACCGGACAGGAGGAGGCGAGCGCCGTGTAAACAATGACATTTCTAACCACACCCTGCAAAATACAGTGTACTTAGCAAATGCTGCAGCTTCTGAGAATGTGGGTGGAGCGGGTTTATTACTAAGAGCAGAGACGTTACCGAGAACAAATTCTGGCTTGAATGTCATGTACACTAATACTGACACGTTCCTTGATAAGAGAGAGGAGTTTGAAACACTACTGAGAGTACACCAACCAGATATTGTAGGAGTTGCAGAACTGTTGTAGAAGAACAGGAGAATCGACCCAGAGGAATGTGAGTTCAGTATTGCTGGATATGACTCATTTACGAACCTTTCTCAAGAAACTTGCAAGAGGGGTGTGGTTATCTATGCTAGGCAAGACCTTAGAGCCAGCCAGGCGAGGGTACAGGAGAGGATGTTTTTGAAGAGTCCAAGTTGTGTAAAATTAAATTAAAGGGGGGGAACTTACTTATCGTCGGGTGTATCTACAGATCCCCAAACTGTGGCCCACTAAATCAAAGGAACTTAAGAGCCTTAGTAGACAACGCGGCAATGCTCAACCCTAGCCACCTCCTTATCATGGAGGACTTTAACTATGGCGACATCGACTGGAGAAACGAGTCCACCCCAAATGACTTGAATAACCCTGCTACTCTTTTTGTAGAAACTCTGAGAGATAATTTTCTGTTCCAACACGTTAGAGACCCGACACATTACAGAGGGGAGCAAACACCCAAGCCACTTGACCTCATCATAACAAACGAGGAGGGTATGGTGGCCAAACTGGAACACCTTGCCCCAGTTGGCACCAGTCACCATATACTGTTGTCATTCAGATTTAACTGTTACCTAGGTCAGGATAAGGCCAGGCCAAAGTGCAAATATTACAAGGGAAATTACAATGGGATGAGGGAAGAGATGAGAGGTATCAACTGGCCTGACTCATTAAGGTACAAGAACGCAGACACTACGCTGAATATCATAACTAGTAAAGTGACCCATTTGATCGATAAATATATACCCAAGACCAAACCCAGTGCTTCTAGGAATACGAGGGGATCCCTACACATGAACCATGCGGTGGTCGACAGAATTAAGAAGAAAACCCAGAAATTCAAGACGTGGGTTGGGTCAAACGATGAGCAAGACAGGAGGATGTATGCAAGAGCCAGAAACTAAGCAAAGATAGAGTGTAGGAGGGCTGAAAAGGAATTCCAGAGGCTGGTTGCAAGCGAGGTCAAGTCAAACCCAAAGGCGTTTTACCGCTATGGAAAGTCGAAATTGAAAACGCGAGTACGAGTATCAGACCTGATGCTTGAGGATGGTAGTTACGCAGATTCTGGCCAGGAATTGAACAGCTTCTTTTCCTCGGTGTTCACAAGAGAGGATGCAATTAACCTTCCTGCGTTTGAGGACAGACGGTTCGACACAGCACTGACCCACATTGTGTTCACAGAAGAGGGTATTAGAAGAGTCCCGGCCCGGACATGGTGCATCCTAGAGTGCTAAAAGAGTTGTGCAACGAGCTTGCCGAGCCCCTGAAGACCCTGTTTTGTAAATGCATGGATGAACAAAGGGTCCCCAGTGAATGGAAAGTGGCTTATGTGAGTCCTATCTTCAAGAAGGGCTATCGTCACTCCGCGAACAACTATAGACCGGTGAGCCTGACCAGCATAATATGTAAAGTACTTAAGAGTATTATCAGAGATGCCGCAATGGAACATCTCATACGAAACAACCTTGTAAAGGATTGCCAACACGGTTTTATGCCGGGGCGCTCCTGCTTTACACAATTGCTCAAGGTATTGGATATTTGGACCCATATTCTGGAAGGGGGTGGTAATATCGACAATATTTACCTAGATTTTGCCAAGGCTTTCGACAGTGTACCCCATGAAAGGCTGAAAATCAAACTGGAAGGGTATGGAATTCGGGGAAATGTCCTAGCGTTGATAGAACACTTTCTACATGACCGCAAGCAGTGTGTGGTGATTAATGGCACGAAATCATCATCCGTACCTGTCACAAGTGGGGTACCACAGGGCAGTGTATTGGGCCCGCTGTTGTTTGTTTATTTCATAAATGACATGACTGACGTTGTACACTCCTCCATACAAATGTTTGCCGATGACGCCAAGTTATTTCGGGAAATTAAGAACCAAGCGGACTGTGAAGAGCTGCAGAAGGACCTCTGTGGGCTCCCGGAATGGTAAAAAAAATAGCTGCTGAGATTCAACGTCACGAAGTGTAAGAGGATGCACCTGGGGCGTACCAACGGTAAGGAGGCGTATCATATGTCCCAACGGGATGAAGAAACTGCACTAGTTGTGACTGAATGTGAGAAGGACCTAGGTGTGTATGTTGACAATGAGCTGAAGTTCTCGGGTCATTGCGAGAAGGTAAACCAGGCAAATAAATTATTGGGTCTTATAAGAAGGTTGTTCAGATATCTAGACGGTCCATCCCTCGTAACGATCTTCAAGAGTGAAGTGCTTCCCTATCTGGAGTACTGTCACCCCATCTGGTCCCCGAGATATGCTCGGGACTGTCAGTTGGTTGAAAATGTTTAAAGGAGGGCCACCAGACTGGTGCCTGCACTTCGGCACATCAGCTACCCTGAGAGATTGGAGCGCCTGAACTTGCCAATCTTATACTACAGACGGGCAAGGGGTGACACTAGTTGAGGTGTATAAGCATCTCAAGGGGCACTACTCAGTTGAGTGTCCTTACTTGGAGCTCGCGGACGCTTGCCCCACAAGGGGTCACAGCTCAAGATTGAAGAAGCCGCAAGTCCAGAAAACTGTGAGGGCAGACTTTTTCGGAGTGAGGGTTGTAAACTCTTGGAACAATCTACCAGAGACTGTTGTGACGGCACCGAGTGTGAGCTCTTTCAAGACAAGACTTGACCAACACTGGAGCGGGTTCAGGTACATTCAGGAGCCGGTGCATGCCCAGTATTTGCCAACAGTGCGTGAGAGACGTGACCGATCGCCCAGGCGGCTAGCGAGCCGATCTTTTGGTGAAGAAGATAAATGAAAAGGAAAAGTAATCAGAGAAGTGACCGATCGCCCAAGCGGCTAACAAGCCGATTAGTGGCGAAGAGGATAAAAGTTTAAAATAACAGAGGACTCAGATCTCCTGAAGTGGTTAGAGAACGAATGTTTCAACTGGGAGACTTAAAAGGTTTACAGGTTTTGTGGGCGTGGAGCGTAATATGAATTATTAGGTTTTAACAGACTAGCCATGTCATTAAGACCATGACAGCGGGTGGCGATCTCTTGTCCGGAACCAGTCCGTTTCGGATTCTTTGGAAGTTGCATTGTTCTTCTTTTTTGAAGTTGTGTCTCCTTATTTTAATTCTTTGATTTATGAGGTAGGCTTCTACTAGTGCTTCAGAGTATTTATCGTTAGAGTAGGTCCATTTTACTTCTTGTTTCGTTATGGTTTGTATTATGTCTGGCATCGTTTTGCATTCACTAGGGACTAATATTTTATCACACCAGTGAATCTGTAGTTCACAGTTGTCTGCATATTCTAATGTCTGAAGCGTTTCCTCGTCCTCATTATCCATGGTTGCTGTTGTAATGACCACGGTCGTATGTACTGCGCACATCATTGTCATTCCTAAAAATCCCATTTAATTCATATTACGCTATATAACGTTCAAATCAACCGCTTGTAGAACCTCAGAAAACGGGAAACATTGATAAAGGACAACTCACCTACTCAATGTTCCTAGACCATGTGCTGTATTGTACCCAGGTACAGTTATATCATATTAAGTGTACGTATTCATAGCATTAAGGAGAACTCAGGGTATGCATAAGATGAATGTTATAGTCCAGTTGAGCCGGACTAGTGTACTGTAAGACTAAGTGTGGATCAGGGTTTGAAGGTCATACTATTTACGTCTGTGAGCGTGTAGCGAACATAACTTCCACAGATATCATATGAAAATACATGAGAACAATGATCTGGAAAAAGGATAAATGTATCAGAACTATGTGAGGTGTTGGAAGTGATCCAGAAACTATACTTGAAAGGAAATATCTTGTATGCGTCGGTATGAACTTGTAGTGGACTTCTCCCCTACAACTGCGTATCCGCATTCCAATGGGACAGTATCCTAGCAACCAAGCGAGCGGCGCCACCAGATGTTACCACCTTCCCTAGCAACGGAACTAAAGACCGGCGACTTTCTCGGGTTTTCCCAACATGACTCATAGAGGACTCGTGGCTGCTGGGTATATATGCTCTGTCTCTCCATTGAGATTCATTCTGGTCTCTCTTCTTGAACAAGCAACACCTCCTCCTCCGCCGCTGCCTGGCGGCCCTCGCCTCTCCTCCGCCTGCCTGGCGGTCCTCGCTCCCGCCAGCGAGCATGGCGACCCACCAGCTGTTCTTCTCTGAGCTTCCTCACCAACCAGCTCTCATTCTGGCCATTCTTCTTGAACACGCAACACCTACTCCAGCAAGCTCCACACTGTCCAGCATTCATTCAACCAGGAGGCCAGCAACAGGCAACATCTTCTCTAACGAAGCTCCTGCACATCTACCTCCTTCAACACGCTACTCACCGAACGTCTCTACTGAGCAGCTCCTCACCACACGGCACCTCCAGCACCAGACTGTCTATCATATAACTTATATTATACAAGAAAACCACCTTAGAGTTTCCATCCATCCTTAGTGCTAGACAACATTATATCCCGTAATCCTACAAATGGTGACTCCCGGAGATTAGCACTCACACAGGATGGAGGAGACACTGATCACGCTCCCGGTCTTCAAGCAGCATAGAAGAATGGCTTATCCACACAAAAGCAGCTCTGTTACTCTAAGCAGACACCGGCTCCTCTTCCTGCCCCAAGCACCACATCCTGACGACCCCAGCACACCCGTCCTGCCTCAGACGCCGACCCCGGCCCACCAGTAACCCCTGACACGGCCTCTGTTCCTGAGTGCGGACCCACACACACACACACCCCTCTTTTCTCCCTCAGGTACTCCCTGCTAATGTCCTGCACCCTGCTGCTGTCGTGGACCCAGCTGCTGTCACGAGCCCTAATCCGCTTCTGCTGACGCAGCCCCTGCTCCTGACCCAGGCCCACACACCCCAGCAGGCGCATCTGACTACCCTGTACCTGTCATGAGGGAAGCACAACATCCATCGCCTCCACACACCCTTTTTCTCCCTTCTCCCACAGATAGTGTGTATCTAGACAGTTGTATTTCAGCGATCGGCTCATTCACGCCATCGCCGTTGTCTCACATGAGGCATGCACCGCCCGGTCTGCCTCACATGTGCTAAGCAACTCTACAGACAACAAGTCTCCTACACCGCCTGGAGGGAAGGGGGAGTATTGTAGTGGACTTCTCCCCTACAACTGCGTATCCGCATTCCAATGCGACAGTATCCTAGCAACCAAGCGAGCGGCGTCACCAGATGTTACCACCTTCCCTAGCAACGGAACTAAAGACCGACGACTTTCTCGGGTTTTCCCAACATGACTCATAGAGGACTCACGGCTGCTAGGTATATAAGCTCTGTCTCTCCATTGAGATTCATTCTGGTCTCTCTTCTTGAACAAGCAACACCTCCTCCTCCGCCGCTGCCTGGCGGCCCTCGCCTTTCCTCCGCCTGCCTGGCGGTCCTCGCTCCCGCCAGCGAGCATGGCGACCCACCAGCTGTCCTTCTCTGAGCTTCCTCACCAACCAGCTCTCATTCTGGCCATTCTTCTTGAACGCGCAACACCTACTCCAGCAAGCTCCACGCTGTCCAGCATTCATTCAACCAGGAGGCCAGCAACAGGCAACATCTTCTCTAACGAAGCTCCTGCACATCTACCTCCTTCAACACGCTACTCACCGAACGTCTCTACTGAGCAGCTCCTCACCACAGGGCACCTCCAGCACCAGACTGTCTATCATATAACTTATATTATACAAGAAAACCACCTTAGAGTTTCCATCCATCCTGAGTGCTAGACAACATTATACCACGAATTCCTACAAACTTAATACACCTCGTATCCTCATGTGACATATACCAGTGATCAGAGAATCTTATGTCTGTGTTCAAATAGTGCAATGTGTGAGAGGAGGATCCCTCATTACAATTTTAAGTGAAGTTGATACACCCCCGCCATGAACCTTCAGCCTTTGTTTCAAGGTGCTTCATGTACCCGCTTCGGGGGTGCGCGTGGATATTATAACCCAATGAATTTACCTATGAAACTAGCAAACCAAGACCTTACCTTAGACGGTAATTTAGGATTAAAATATGTGTTTATACGGCATGAGTGACAATATACCGAAAAGTGTTCAGGTGAGAACCGTAAGAAATAAAAGTAAAAATTAAAGATTGGAAACTCTAGGCCTATGCCGTGAGGAGCGGCGGGCAATGCCCTCAGTATTTCCTGTTCAACCATCACCGCAGGTCAGTGTCCTAGTGGGCTATATCCTGCCCTATAATTAAGGTTTGTATAGGAGTTATTACAGTTTAAAGCTTTGCCGGATATATAAGTGTTATAGTAATGTGTTAGGGGGTGTGATAACCGCCCGTCAGGCAATGCCCTCAGTATTTCCCGTTCTACGATCACCGCAGGTGCCATGCGGTCTGAGTGCCTTACCGCCCAGCCGCCATTATCCCTCTGAGCGTCACAACAGGTGGTGACTATTCCCAGTTATGCCAATCCACTGTGAACCTGTGGATTACCAACACACCACTCCAAATGAGTAGTCACAAATAAGGAGACCGTGAGAAACTCTGCGGTCGTCACTTGGAGCGACCTATAATACCAGGCGTAGAAATAGTGCTGGTATGACTCTAGGTGAAGCCCTCGTCTCTACCCACCGAGGGCGGTGTGCGAACGAGGTGCCTGTTGGTTATACCTAAAAGTCACAAGGAGTCCCATACTTGCAGGTATGGAGTGTAACATATGTGTTGAGATGGTGCTACTATGTATGATAACCGAAGGTGCTATATTCCATACAGGTGGAGCAGTCTGATGTGTAAAGGGATAGTGTAAGAGGGAATGACCGAGGTAAGGTGGTATACAGATTGTTATGCAATAAGTAGGTGGATGACACGCCATTAATGTAAGAGTCTGGTGCCCATCTGGGTAACCAACATTTTCGTTGTTCTTCCGAGGAAGACCCATCCATGTGTATGTTTTTTTACCAGTATGCTTTATAAGGAATAAATTAATTAAGACATGTTATGGTTTCACCCTTCTTTACCCTTATCGATCTGGTCAACGGAAAACCTAACCCAATGCCTAATCCACTCTGCACGCTACGTAACGAGCTACATGCTGTCCAGAGGGGGTCTGGTGGCAGCGACCCTTAGAAATTAAGATTAGAGTTAAATTATCCCCTTAGACTTAGTGACCCCAGAATCTGGCAGTATACGTACACGTCAGTTAACGTAAAATCAGACGATTCATATTACGCTCAGTAGCCAACAAAACATGTAGCTATGCCTTCTTTGTTGAGTCTCCCATCTGAGGCGTCCGTTTTCTCATCACTCCCTAGCTTAGGTGCTGTCCACTTTCTCTGACTTCCTGAAACCAACCTTTCTATAAAGTAGTAACACTGGTTAAGTAAATGAATGTTGAGTCTGCCAGTACGAATGGCATTCCGTGATATTGTCCCTGGGGATAGCCATGAATTTCCAATTGCTACTGAAGTTAGATTGTTTTGAAGCCCAAACATCAGAGAATCTGATACTTGTAGTTTAGTTAGTGTCAGTTATCTATTTAAGAAAGTCATTAATCTCCTGAACTATTCTGTCAACCTGTACAATCTCCAAAATATAACATATCCCTGTGAATAGTTCCTTGTTCTCAGCCGTGCTGAGTTTGTAAAACTAGTGTTAACAGCGTGTGTAATTCCACTTTTTCCTGGCAAGCTCAATCTCTGATTAGATTATAAAAATGGACATCAGAAATTCACCTGACCCATGGCATTGATTTTCATAGTTAAATGTACAGCGACTGAGTTGAATGTAATTCTGTCATTGTGTGATTCGCCTTTCTGGCATGTGTACAGTACAGGCCTGAGTTGCCAGTTAGCCGGATATAAACTCATGCACCCATCATTATCTCAGGTATGTGTACGATTCTCCGCCCGTTATATTAAGTCAGTTTAACTCAGTGAATTTTGTGAATATCAGTGTTCATGTTGTAACAGTGAAATTGTCATTTACCCAGTGAAAGAATTAATGTAACGTAAATATCATCTGTCGTTGCTAGACGAAAGATTGTTTGTGATTGAGTTATTTTTGTCTCATCTCTAACGCTGCTCCATCATTATCTTAGGCACAGTGTGTGTGTTAGCTGAATACCCAACAGGCACCGGGGGACCGTTAGCTGCACACCAGCTGGCTACCTTACAGGATTTCGTTAATTGGGCACGATTAAATTGGGCGAGTCCGCACCTTGGGAACTAGGCCCGAACGCCCTGGCTGTGTGTCGGACTACCGACCCTCACATCGCTCTTCGTGGTGACACCAGTGTTACACCCTTGGGCACTCCTTACAGTTATATGGGCCAAAGTATTATTGTTGTATATGATTGGGGATACTTAGCAGAAATATAGTTATCCCATGTTGAGTAGTGAACCCCTAAATATTGATAGTACCAGTAAATATGTTATGTGAGTTGAGTATATCAACTGAGGGAAAAGTGCCATGTTGTTCATTCCGAAAGAACATGATGTTATAAGTTAATTTGGGATATTGTCAAGTGTGTCATAGAACCATCTGTATTGATAATGAAATGATATAATGCTTGTTCAATGTTGTAGCCAAGAATTGAAGATTTAATTTGTTACTTGTAAAAGTAAGACCTAATGGTCCAGTCCTATCTGGGTGTGTCAAATAACCATCTTATTTGTCAAAGAAATAATACAACAGTTGTTTAATGATGTAATAAGTAATTGAAGATCTATTTTATGAATGGTAAAGTAAGGCTTAAGTGGTCCAGTTTTGTCTGAGTGTACTTAATTAACACCTTATTCACTCCTTATGTTAATAAATATTAAATTAGTAAACTACGGGTATCACCGCTCTATTCCTTCTACCCATTGGTTCTCAGAAAATAACTATTGTAACTCACGTGCCTAGAAGCTCGCTAGCACGGTACATAACAGTTCAATGAGTTATGTTATATTCGAATAAAAGTCTGGGTGGTGGCAGGCTACCGTTGTAAGTATAATAAGTGTTATAATAATAATGACATGGTTTCCCACACTAATCTATGGTTTAGAATATAACTAAAACAGTATATAATTGAGAGAAGGTAAGGACATGAAATTCAGAAAATACAATAATATATATGGAAGAAGAAATGAAGTAAAGAAAAGAATATTGACTTAGGAAATATAAGCAAAGAAATACAAGATATATACTTATATAGAGAAAGACTAAGAATAAAAGACTGTAAGTATATAAGAATAAAAAGAGAAAACGTGCCCCTTACACTGCTGTGACTCTTTTTCCTTATAGCACCTGTTTCTGTTTGGATGGTATTTTGAAGATCCTGCCTCTCTGCTGTACTTAGGGTGTGTGTTTTGATCATTTGTGGCTTTGTCTTGTCAGCTTCGTTTGTTTCGTGTACTGTTACAGCTGGTGTTTGCTCTGCTGCTCCTTTTTCTTCTGCTTTGTCTGTCTCCTGTGGTGTCACTGGGTTGATTAGGCGGGACACTTGTAGCACAGATCCAGAGGCTGGGTTGTCTGGGAAACTCATTGTTGGGAGATTGTTTCTTTCAAGCATTTTGTTCATCTCTGTTTCGAACGTGCCTGGGTTCCCTATGTTCATTACGTGAGAATATAATAGGCAGATGAGCACCTTGTAGTCTCGTATTTCGCTCAGTACAATTTTGGTAGTATTCTGTGGTTGTGTTGTTTCTTCAACTACTTTCTTTGCAATAGCAGCATATGTTGTGTTTTTCTGTTCTTCTTGGGTTTTTTCCTTTGCTACTTTTTCATTTATTATTTTCTTTTTGTATGGACAGGCCATTGCTAGGGTTCTGTGGGTCTTTTATCTTGGTTCCTTCCGATTTTTGCAGTTTATACATGCTTTAGCTTGATTCTTGTAGTCCCGGAATGTATGGCCTTCTTCTGCGCATTCAGAGCATATTTTAAGTTCCTTTTGTGAACAATCTCTTGTTGCATGAGATTCATATGCATAGCAGATAAAGCAGGTGAGAATATTAACTTATTTCTCCCTTTCTAGTTATTTAGGGAGTACTGACATGTTGAACCCTAAGATACCAGATTCCAGGGCCTTGTCTGCCATTGAAGTGTCAGTTATTCTCAACTTTAAGCAATGTGTCTATTGCTTTATTTTTACCACTTCTTCGACTTTTAACCAGGTTTTTTTTCCAGCTTTTCTTTTATTTCTTGTGCCGAGTGCTTTCCGAATTCATAGTCAAGTCCACGTATAAATACTGATCTTTTTGCTTTAACCTCTGGTGGCATGATGACCTGGAGTCCTATGCCTCCAAAGGCTTGCATTCCCTCGGGGCTCAGAATGGTATCTGAGTTCCTGTAGTCCCTGCATATTGCAGTGTATCCATCGTTCGATGATAAAATCCTTGTGAAGGGTACATTGAGTGTACCATAGGCTATTTCAGTTATCTGAGAACGTGAAGGGGCTGTTCTCTTGTCTATGATCTTGAGTCTAACCTTGTTAGCCATGGTTTATTTGTTTATGTCTTCCTAGCATGTATTAAATGTGGATAATAAAGGAGGTTATTCAAGACCCTTCTTAGTGTGCCTATAGGCGACCCCCGGACAGTGGTGTAACTGCACTATCACTGTTTTTCCACTGCCGGATTGGCCTGTGTTTCCTCGACCTCCAACAGACACACACAATCCCACCTACTGTGAGGTGTGCTCCACTGGAGGGGCTCTAGCACGAATACTTAAATATAAGCAGGTGCCTCGGCCAGGGTAAGTAAGGAAGGATTTCAGCAAGAGAGAAAGACCTCAAACCACGTCAGTACTGCCAACCAATAGCTGCCCTCCAGCTGAAGTGTGGGTCACTCACTCTACCCGTGGGGAGGACTAGCTAGGGTTGACAATCCTAAACGCTCGTGAGGTAGTCCGTTGACAGTCGTGATCGTTTTCCAAAGGTGGAGGCCCACAAAGGGCGTTGCCCAAACAGGGTTCCTGGGACGTCCAGTGTTAGTTAGAGAGGTCGAGTTGTGGTTTGGTAGTCAACAGTAGAAAAAAGGCTGGCTGCTTTGGCGGTGAGGGGCCTGAAGAGAGGTCCGGTCCAGTCTTTTAACTACTACAGTCTTCCTGGCTCTTAGTTGTGGTGGGATTACGACTTCGAATCGCTGCTTCTTCTGTTGATTTATGCTGTCGTTAGATAGCAGGGTGTCAACGTCTTCCTCAGTCAGGCAGAGGGCGATGAATGAATCCTTTGTGGTAATGAGGCTCGTAATCATTATGAGTAGTGTTGCTCCGAGCAGTTCGGCTAGTGAGTTTTTCCGTGGTTCGCCTACACCCCCGTCAAGGGAGCGTATCGCTACCCTATATGCCCTCATTGTGGAGGGGGCAAGGTGGACAAGCCACTTTTTGATATACAATAGATAACCTACCTAGTCTAGGTGAGTTAACCTACCACAGGAATTGCAACACCTCCCACCGCCTCTTGTCGGTCGAGTGGTCGAAAGGTGGTTCCTGTGTCTCTCTCCCAGAGACCCGTCAGGGGAGCCTACTTCCCTAGTGTTTATTATAATCTGCTCACTTATAGGCACGAGCCCTAGTGTACCTACTTGGGGGGGAGGGGGGGATGCGGGATATGCCACCCCCTTCCCGGGTGGACCCGCACGATCACGGTTACCCAGGAAAGCTCGGCGGATCGATGGGTTCTGCTCCTTCTCCCTTTCGTGTTCACAAACTCCTGGGAGGGAGGTGAACAGTTTCAGGGGTATCCCAAGGACGAATACACCTCTAGGATGCAGGTCCCCAGGCCAGAGCGAGAAAGCAGGAAGAACAAAGGAAGAATAGCCACTGGTGCATGTAACACCATTGGGATCGCGGCCCAACTCCGCTACAGGAAGCCGTTACAGAGCACCCATTCTGGGCCGTCTCTGATCAGGAGACACCCCTGATCAATGAGGAGACACAGAGAGGGCGTTGTCTGGAGCGAGCTTTCCGAATGTTTTGGTGGTGGTTAGTGGCGTCAAGTAATGGTCGTTTGCATTCCAACGGTCGTCAAAAGTTTAGGACAAAGGCTGGCTGGCTGGCTTTGGCGGTGAAGGGTCTTGAGAAAGGTCCAATCACGGTGAAGGCTGGCTGGCCTACTCAAGATCCAGAGGTGCGAGATGAAAGGCGCTGCTGTACTGCACATATCATTGTCATCCTTAATGTCTCTTTAATTCATATTACGCTACGTAACATTCAAGTCCACCGCGCTTGTAGTCACAGAAATCGGTAGAGAACGAGAAACTTTGGTAAGGGATAACCCACCTACTGTATGTTGTTTTAGACGGATTGTACCAAAGAACGGTCATATAATATTAAGTGGATGTACTTATAGCATTAAGGAGAACTCAAGGTATCTATAGGATGATTGGGAAGTTCCAATTGATACGGACTAGTGTACTATAAGGGATAAGAGTAGATCGTGTTTGAAGGTCATACTATTTACGTCTGTGAACGATTAGTGAACATAGCTACCGCAGATATCAGATGAAAATACATGAGAACAATGATCTGGAAAAAGGATAAATGTATCAGACCTATGTGAAGTGTTGGAAGTGATACAGAAACTATGCTTCAAAGAGAATATAGTATCTGGTATACCCACGCCATGAAAATACGACGGCAGGCTTTGTTCGGGTTGGCGCTAAGGCCGCCCCAGCTAAGTGCCACGTTGATATTATAACCCAATGAATTTCCCCAGGAACTAGCAAACCAGACCCTTACTTTAGTATGTAATTTAGGATTAAGATATATAATTATAAGGTATATGGTCACAATAGATAGGAAAGTGTTTATGTGAGAACCAGAATAAGATGAAAGTGAAAATTAAAGATTGGAAACTGTAGGCCTAGTTCAGTGAGAAACGCGAGGCACTGCCCTTAGTAACGCCACGTCTCTCACTAAAACAGGTCAGTGAACTCTATCGTACTCCATTCAGCCCTAAAAATGCTTCTCTAGCAGTGTTTTTACATCTTAAAACCTTGCCTGATGTAACAGAGTGAAGTAATAGTTGCAATAATGCGTGGTGATAAAAGCCCATAAGGGTTTACTCTCAGTGACGCCACGTCTCTCACCAAAACAGGTACGCACGCATCCAGAGCGTCGGCCAAGCCATCACCTGCCACCACTGTGAGGAACTCACCGGGTGTTGTGTGTCTGCTTATGGCCATTATGCACCTCCACTGTGAATCTGTGGATACCCTACATATCACCACCCAGGGTAGGAGAACATAATTGTGTGTTTGAGAAGTTTCGCGGTCGCCACGTAGAGCGACCAAAGAATACCAGGCGTGGAACCAGTACTGGTATGATTACCTGGGAAGTATCCCTTCTACTCAGGAAGAGTAGAGTGTGTACGAGGTACCTCGTTTGTGTACCTAAGACTACCGAGGAGTTCCATAATTGTAGGTGTGGCGTGTACCTGAGATGTGGTGCTATAATATAACATGTGGTGCTATACTCTAACATGTGGTGCAGTCTGATGTGTTGGGTGTTATGGTAAGAAGGAATGACCGAGGTAAGGAGGTCATTGGTTGGTATGAAGAATGAAGATGATAAAGTAATTATTTGATGAAAGACGTACAGGGTGAGCATAAAGTCTTTCGCTGATTATGAAAAATCATATCTCGAAGACAGTTCTAGATAGAAACATAAATGTTGTAGCATTGTGTAGACGAATTCATAGATTTTTTCATGCATATTTTAAGCTGCAAAAAACTGTATGTTTTTACCTAGCATATGTTTTGTGTAATAAATGTTTGTAATCAGGGAAAGACTTTATGCTCACCCTGTATATTGATGTGAAGTTGTCATGGTCACGTTGACTGCCGATCTATTTTACTAATGATTCTTATTAAACTCCACGCCAGCAAAACATGAGTGAGTTAGCGACCCCTGAGAAGACGTGTTTTTTCCCCATACGCGCTACACTTGTGTTTCCTCCCAGAGTCCCGCCTTTGTGAAGACAGTTGTCAATGAGTTTATTCCACTTTCTCCTGGGAAGCTCAATTTTGAATTAGTCTGTGTAAATCAACTCAAGTAATTCGCCAGACCTTTGTCAACTGAGGGTCATCTTTGAATGAGTAACAGTAGTTTGTTTGTAATATTTGTCATTGCGTGAGTAGCGATCACTGGCAACTCAGGGGTATATATACTCAAGACGAGCCAGGCAGAGCGTTCCCTGATGCTGCTTCCATGTTTCTCCAGGTATGTTTTGTGTAGCCATTCAGTTAATTCAGTCAATTGTAGTGAATATCAGTGTTCACCAGTGTTCATGATTTAACAGTTGAATTGTCATTCACCCAGTGTAGAAGTAATATAACGTAAATACGTCTGTCGTCTAGACGAGAGTTTTTGTGTTGTCATGTTCCCTGACGCTGCTTCCATGTTTCTCCAGATCCCATTGTGATTCTTGCAACCATTCATCAACGGCCTCGGATGTAGTAGATGACCAACAGGGATCATATACGAAACGATGGCACTGATGCTGCCTGATTAATGTGCCCCACGGCTTCGTTGGGCCAGACCCCAGACCCGCCATGTGTCTGGCTACCCCACAATAACAACAGTCGTGAGCCCCAGTGCTCTACCCTGGGTTGCTCCTTGGAAGTGTATGTCCACAGAGAGGGTTGTGACATGTATGTTAGGGATAATTAGATGGAAATAATTACCCCATGTTGGGTAGTGGACCCCTGTATATGCTAGTTTAATTATTTACGAGTATGTTGAGTAAGTACTGAGTTTGCAATAAGCCCAGGAGGTGAGCCTGGTAGTTATATGATAAATACAATATCTTTCCCCATTGATTGCATATTAATAAACTTGTTTTTAGAGTACTTTAGGTGCATTCATTTCTCCCACAGTATTTTACCTTCATTTCCATCCAAGTGACTTGATACCAGAATTACCCTACCCATGTGCCTAGACCCTCGACCATGCTACCAAAAGAATGTCCATGCTACCAAAAGAATGTCCATGCTACCAAAAGAATGTCCGTGCTACCAAAAGAATAGGTGACGGAACTGAGTAAGAGTAAGACTAAGAGAAGTAAGTAAGATGAGGGTGGTGTAGATAGAGAGGGAACCCGCGCCCTCACAAAGTGTAATGAACATAATAGTGGTTCTTCTGATGAAGGCCAACTATTTTTGTATTGTGACGGGATGCAATATGTTTTTATAAGGAATAAATTAGTTAAGTCATGATTGATGTTTCACCCTTCTTCCCACTCTCGATTTGGTCAATAAAAAACCCAACCCAATGCCTAGCTTGCTCTGCCCGCTACCTAACGAGCTACATACTGTCCATGGGGGTCTGGTGGCAGCGACCTTAAATTAAGAGTAGAGTTAAGTTATCCCCTTAGAATTAGTAACCCCCAGAATCCGGCAGTATACTGCTGATTGGCTGAGGTGAGGACGGGAGAGCAGTTGTAGGAGAGAGTATCCACAACTTTTCTTTTATCCTCTTCACCACTGATCGGCTCGTTAGCCGCTTGGGCGATCGGTCAAGTCTCTGATTACTTTTCCTTTTCTTTTATCCTCTTCACCAAAAGATCGGCTCGATAGCCGCTTGGGCGTTCGGTCACGTCTCTGTTACGCACTGTTGGCAAGTACTGTGCATGCACCGGCTCCTGAATGTACCTGAACCCGCTCCAGTGTTGGTCAGGTCTTGTCTTGAAAGAGCTCACACTCGGTGCCGTCACAACACTTTCTGGCAAATTGTTCCAAGAGTTCACAACCCTCACTCCGAAAAAGTTTGCCCTCACAGTTTTCTGGACTTGCTGCTTCTTCAATCTTGAGCTGTGACCCCTTGTGGGCGAGCGTCCGCCAGCTCCAAGTAAGGACACGCGACTGAGTAGTGCCCCTTGAGATGCTTATACACCTCAATTAGGTCTCCCCTTGCCCGTTTGTAGTAAAAGCTAGGCAAGTTCAGGCGCTCCAATCTCTCAGGGTAGCTGAGGTGCCGAAGTGCAGGCATCAGTCTGGTGGCCCTCCTTTGAACATTTTCAACCAACTGACAGTCCCTAGCATATCTCGGGGACCAGACGGGCTGACAGTACTCCAGATGGGGAAGCACTTCACTCCTGAAGATCTTATGAGACCCAATAATTTATTTGCCTGATTTACCTTCTTCTCATATTTTGGAACGGGGTGGTAATATCGACAATATTTACCTAGATTTTGCCAAGACTTTCAACAGTGTACCCCACGAAAGGATGAAAATCAAACTGGAAGGGTACGGAATTCGGGGAAATGTCCTAGCGTGCATAGAAGACTTTCTAAATGACCACAAGCAGTGTGTGGTGATAAATGGCACGAAATCATCATGCGTACCTGACACAAGCGGGGTACCACAGGGCAGTGTATTGGGTCCCCTGTTGTTTGTTTGTTTCACAAATGACGTGCCTGACGTTGGCCACTCATCCATACAAATGTTTGCCGATGACGCCAAGTTATTTCGGGAATCAAGAAAAAAGCGGACTGTGAAGAGCTGCAGAAGGACCTCTGTGGGCTCCAAGAATGGTCGAAGAAATGGCTGCTGAGATTGTAAGAGGATGCACCTGGGGCGTACCAACGGTAAGGAGGCGTATCATATGTCCCAACGGGAAGAAGAAACTGCACTATTTGAGACTCGAGGTGAGAAGGACCTAGGTGTGTATATTGACAATGAGCTGAAGTTCTCGGGCCATTGCGAGAAGTTAAATCAGGCAAATAAATTATTGAGTCTTGTAAAAAGGTCGTTCAGATATTTAGACGGTCCGTCCCTCGTAACGATCTTCAAGAGTGAAGTGCTTCCCTATCTGGAGTACTGTCACCCCGTCTGGTCCCCGAGATATGCTAGGGACTGTCAGTTGGTAGAAAATGTTCAAAGGAGGGCCACCAGACTGGTGCCTGCACTTCGGCACCTCAGCTACCCTGAGAGATTGGAGCGCCTGAACTTGCCTAGCTTATACTACAGACGGGCAAGGGGTGACCTAATTGAGGTATATAAGCATCTCAAGGGGCACTACTCAGTCGAGTGTTCTTACTTGGAGCTGGCTGACGCTCGCCCCACAAGGGGTCACAGCTCAAGATTGAAGAAGCCGCAAGTCCAGAAAACTGTGAGGGCAAACTTTTTCGGAGGGTTGTGAACTCTTGGAATAATCTACCAGAAAGTGTTGTGACGGCACCGAGTGTGAGCCCTTTCAAGATAAGACTTGACCAACACTGGAGCAGGTTCAGGTACATTCAGGAACCGGTGCATGCGCAGTATTTGCCAACAGTGCGTAACAGAGACGTGACCGATCGTCAAAGCGGCTAACTAGCCGATCTTTTGGTGAAGAGGATAAAAGAAAAGGAAAAGTAATCAGAGACGTGACCGATCGCCCAAACGGCTAACGAGCCGATCAGTGGTGAAGAGGATAAAAGTAAAAAATAAAAAAATGTGTTAAGAAATAGTTGTGCTTGTGTTTCTTTGACACTTCTTGGAATAAAAATATATATTCGTATACTACTATTTTTAAATTTAATTCCATTATAATGTATTCCCCCCTACTTTTTTTATAAGAACATAAGAACATAAGAACATAAGAAAATAAGGAGTCTGCAATAGGCCGGTTGGCCTGTGCATGGCAGCTCCTGTCGAGAGTTACTACCACTCTCTATCATCCATGAATCTATCTAGCCACCTTTTGAAACTTTCCAGAGTTCCCGCACTTACTACAAAGTTGCTAAGCTTGTTCCACTCGTCCACCACCCTATTTGTGAACCAGTTTCTTCCTATCTCCCTCCTAAACCTAAACTTATCCAACTTGAATCCGTTGCTCCGAGTCCTATCCTGCTCGGATATTATAAGAACTTTATCTATATCCCCTTTATTGATTCTTTTCACCCACTTAAATACTTCTATCATATCTCCCCGCACTATTCGTCTTTCTAGGGAATGCAAGTTAAGTTTCTTTAACCTATCCTGATATGGAAGGTTTCTAAGTCCCGAAATCATTTTTGTCATTCTTCGCTGCACCGACTCTAGTGAATTTATATCCATTCTATAATAGGGGCACCAGAACTGGACCGCATAATCGAGGTGCGGCCTGACTAGCGCAAGATATAGTTGCAATAAGACCTCTACACTCTTGTTACTTACACTTCTAGATATAAAACCCAATACTCTGTTTGCCTTATTTCGAACATTAACGCACTGTTTTCTAGGCCCGTAGGTCCGGGCTTACTAAGTACCCCTAGGTCTCTTTCACAAGTCGACTTCTCTAGGTTGATGTTGTTAAGGCTGTATACATTGACAGTATTTGTTCTTCCAATAATAAAAGTACGCTGCACTTGCTGGTGTTGAATTTCATTTGCCATTTTTCAGACCACCCCTGCAGTTTATTTAGATCCTCCTGTAATGCATTTGCATCCTGCCCTGAATTAATTTGCCGCCCTATTTTGGTGTCATCCACAAACTTGCTTATGTCACTGCTGATCGCAGTATCTAAATCGTTTATGTAGATTATGAACAAGAGTGGGCCTAGTACTGACCCCTGGGGAACCCCACTGGTTACACGGCCCCACTCAGATTTAACACCATATACGCTGACCCTGTGCGTTCTATCGGTGAGCCATGAATTTATCCAATTTAAAACTTTCCCCTCGATACCATGAGCCTTAATTTTTCTCAGAAGCCTCTGATGCGGTACTCTGTCAAATGCTTTGCTAAAGTCTATGGTTTTGTAGGGCAAGCAAACTAATCTGTCAGTATAAAGGGGACACAGGATTTTCAGTTTATATACTTTGAATGATTGTGAACATAAAGGAGCCATTGTAGTGGATTCCTCCCCTACAAACGCTTTTGTCGCTGAGTAGCCGACCCCGTGAATTCTCCAGCCTCACCTCGTGTCTAGGTCAGCAACCAGCGCCGCCTTACATGACGGAGGTCAACTATTAAGCCACGCCTACCTGCGCCATATAAGACCTCACCTCGTGGTGACCGCTCTCTTTCTACTTACCCACTAGCGTAGCTAGGGGGGGGGGGGGGCGGTCCGCCCCGGGCGGCACTTTGGGGGGCGGCACTTTTGGGTCTGCTCATCACCCATATTTGCAGCTACTGGAGACGTTAATCCATCCCTTTGTATCGGCGGCAAGTTAATCCTTGTCGTGTCTGACCTAACACCTAACCCACATCATCAGTTTATTCAAAAGTATAACCTTGGGAACTCGGTTCCAAATATAGTAATAATGCTGAGGATTTTCCTCACAATTGCTGTTAGTGTTGCTCCCTGTGAGAGGAGTTTTTCGAAACTAAAACTGATCAAGAATTACTTAAGATCTACTATGAGCACCTTGCGGTTGAGAAATCTTGCCATACTGTCTATAGAGCGACAATTGACAGATGAAATAGTTTTTGACAATGTCATTGAAGAATTTGCCAACAAAAAAACAAAGAAAAGTTACTTTGTAGAAAGTTGTAGTTTTCATTTCAGAAATAAAGATGGTCCTAATTTTTTACACTTTTTTACTTTTTTCCCTATCCTATATGTCGTTTTTGCTTTTTGTTTAACTGTTACTTATAAAGTTTAAGTATGTTTGGTGTGTATTTAAAGCATACTATATTTGAGTATGTGAAAGTACAGTAATATTATAATGGTACACAAACTATTTAATATATATTATATATATATATATATATATATATATATATATATATATATATATATATATATATATATATATATATATATATATATATAAGAGTGAGTCACTGTGCAATATGTATATTTTTGTGGGGGCACGGGGGTGGGCAACTCAAAGGCCGCCCTTGGGTTACACCTCTAGCTACGCCACTGTACTTACCGCCACCAGCAAGCAACATCTCTCAACACCTCCTCCTCAGCTCCTGCCTGGCGGTCCTCGCTCCCGCCGGCGAGCATGGCGACCCACAAGCTGGTCCTCCTCTGAGCACCCTCACCAACCAGCTCTCTCTACTCAACGCTTGTAACCATGCTGCCTTCCCAACACCAAGCTGCATTGTACATCCAATACAACATGTATGCAGAGAGCTCATTGTGAGTTTCCTTTCTCCATCCCATCCTGAGTGTGAACCAATATCCCGAAACCCCACACCATTAGTAATAATGATAACTGAAAACACAACCATATGAAATGTTGCCCCACAAGTACAGTATACAGTATACCATGTAAACAAGTCACTTATGTATGTATATGGGAGTAAGTAACACTACAATATCTACATATGTAAACCATTTACGTGAGATTGCATTGCCTGTATTGATTGATTTCCAGCATGCCATATGGTATAGTACAGAATGAATTGCAATATTCTAATAACATTAACTAAATAAGTATTAATAATAAATGAAAAGTCTTATACTGAAGGCAGTATAGGGGTATAAGCGAGGAATAGGGTCACGAGTTTTAAAGCAGTTACTCCTGAATCGTTTTCTAATTTAGTATTTTTCTCAGCACTAGATGAAAGGGGTTTACCTGGGGTAAAATCGTACTGATAAGGGGTATTTGATAACTATCCAGAGTACACACAGGCTACTCTTGAACAGCGCCACGCTTTCTTCTCATTCTTTAACCATTATTGGACGTGATCGACCGCCCAAGCTGCTAACGAGCCGATGAGTGGGGAAGAGGATAAAAGTATAAAAAAAAAGGTAAAAGTAATACGAAAAATCCAAAACGTTCTTTATGATGTCACATCCTCCATAGATCAGGTGTCACTTGAAAGCTACAATGAAAATACTTGGTGAAATGGGGGAGTTCTATTCCCTTCCTATATATTCCTTGCTTGTAAACTAACAGGCAGCTATTGTCTTTTGTTTGTTTACATTTTGGAAGTGGACTCTGGATCGAAGCTGGATCAGTGTTGCCACTTCATGGGAATTTCCCACAATTCTGTGGGAGAAAAGGGACTACGTGGGAGAGTGTTATAAGAATTATATTTTTGTGCGAGTTTGCAGGAATTTGTGGGAACTGACAGGTATAATGGTCCAAACAGACGGGCAAGGGGCGACCTAATTGAGGTGTATAAGCATCTCAAGGGGCACTACTCAGTAGAGTGTCCTTAATTGGAGTTGGCTGACGTTTGCCCCACAAGGGGTCACAGCTAAGGATTGAAGAAGCCGCAGGTCCTGAAAACTGCGAGGGCAAACTTTTTCGAGTGAAAGTTGTGAACTCTTGGAACAATCTACCAGAAAGTGTTGTGACGGCACCGAGTGTGAGCTCTTTCAAGACCAGACTTGACCAACACTGGAGCTGGTCCAGATACATTCAGGAGCCGGTGCATGTCCAGTACTTGCCAACAGTGTGCAACAGAGACGTGACCGATCGTCCAAGCAGCTAATGAGCCGATCAGTGGTGAAGAGGATAAAAGTAAAAGTAATATCAATAATGGGTGCCTCTTTGTCCAATTTAGTCTGGTCATGAGTTCAGCAATGCAGCTGTGAATAGCTCTCTGAGTGAACCCGTGGTATTACAATGTCAAAAAGCATCGTAAAAAGTTTGTCATAGAACTTATCAGTGAAGTGCAAGCAAGCTTTCCAGATAACTTTAAAACATTGCTACAACCCCACCAATTGGAACCAAGCCATGCTACTTCTCTGTCAAAGGAAATATTTCAAATGTGGCTTCCAAATGCAGGAATCCAACCCAGTATCATTTTGGGTTGAAGTCAGTGACAGGACGAACTCTGTTGGGGAACTAGCATCTCCTAATGTATCTTAATTAGCACTGGCTTTACTTTCTCTACTATATTCTAATCATCTAATGCATCAGCTGAGATAATATTTTCACTAATGAACGTAGTCCGGACAAAACTCAGAAATCGCCTCAGTGTTAGATCTGTAGAAGCCATTCTACAAATTCGCTACGGATTAAAGGTGGGATCAAAGACATGTGCACACTTCATACCAACTAAAGATCAAGAATTTCGCCAACAAAGATACTCCAGCGACAGATGAACGAGAACTTGCTGACTAAATTGTTGTCCTGTCCTGTAGAGACATGATTTGCATATTCGGTGAGTACTGCTCAATTAAAGTATAATTCTTTTTATTAATATACAATAGGCCTAAATTTTTGTGGGAATTTGGTATAGATCTGTGGGATTTTGTGGGAGAAATTGGGTAGGAGACATGGAAATTATTTTTCTGAGAAGTGGCATCACTGTTACCACACCCAGGTAACCCCAGGTTATCGTCACAGACTCACAGGCCCATTTCTGCTCTGCAACTGTTGTAATAAGGAACGATTATAATGAAGCCAAGCTGAGTTATAGTAAACCGTGTTGCATCCTTTCATACATGAACTGCTGGAGCCTTAACTAGTATATTCCTCCAAACAAAGGTACAGTATGTGGTTAGTCGTTTTTTTCCCAATAGGCATATCGAATTTCTAACCGTTATCACTATGATTCTTTTTGATAAAATTTAATAGGAAACAAAGGTAGAATTATCTTTTAGGTCATCCGCATATTTGGAAGTTGGTCAGAATCTGGTAAATATTTAGAAGCTGCCAACATCTACTAATGGGTCCGACTAATTACCCAAATGTACCCAAATGTAGTCGCAATGAAGTCAAATAATGGTCCTACATGAATAAATCGGACTACTAATCACTTCTCGACTGGTATTTGGTGTCACGAAGTCATAAAAAATTGGTAAACTTAATTTAATCTGAGTTAATAGATCGAGTGCATGTACCTAACCTAACCTAACCTAACACAACTCAGATTAAATTAAGTTTACCAATTTTTTGTGACTTTATGACACCAAATAATAATCGAGAAGTGATTCACAGCCCGATTTACGCTTGTAGGACCATCATTTGACTTCATTGCGACTACATTTGGGTACATTTGGGTAATTACTCGCTCCCTCGGTACATGCACGCTATCTATTACTCAGATTAAAGTAAGTTTACCAATTTTTTGTGACTTCGTGACACCAAATACCAGTTGAGAAGTGATTGGCAGTCTGATTTATTCTTGTAGGACCATCATTTGACTTCATTGCGGCTACATGTGGGTACATTTGGGTAATTAGTCGGACCCTAATAAATGATTTTAAAAATGCTGCAATTTCACTGTTATGTAAAGGACACTCATATTTTTTGCAATTTTTATAACCTAACCTAACCGTAGCATAAAACTATTGGTTAATATTGACGACTGACCTGCGGACGAGGTATTCATTTTATTGTTTACTTACTTTATTTTCATCAGTGAGTTCTGGTATGATGATCATTTCTTTTGCAAATACTTTTTTATTGATAATTAGGCACCTAGGCATGCACTACTTCGTCTTCGGTGGTAATGTAACAGCCTTCTTTACCGTGCTTGCCTCGCATTCTCGCTCCAGTTTCATTTTCAGCATGGCGTGTGAAGGTTGTCGCCGCTCTTGTGCTGCAGTTCAAGTGCTTATAAAAAAACTTGTCTTGAAAATGCCAAGATTAAACCCAGAATCGTCCTTTAATTTGTAAATATCTTTCATTGAAAGTACTTTTCACATCAATTCTGTGAAATTGAACAGGGTTTGTGCGCAAAGTCTGTTGTATATGATGTATTTCAAAACACTCCTCCGCCCGGGCTGGATGAAAGCCGATGCTCTCATGTCCCAAATTACACCATATCATAGTAAGTTCTTTCTGTTTAATATACCAGGGTTTTGCCCCCAGGGAAGGAACTTAGGTAAGGTTAGGTAGGTTTGTTTGGTGAGGTCTGTTTTTCATACCCATTAAGGTTAGGTTAGGTTTAATTTAGAAATAACCACTTTTTAACACATTTGCACACACTGCAACAATGTCCACTATAAAAAAAAAGTGAAAATGAGGCATTTTTAAAATTATTTTCTATAAATGTTCGGCCGTGGGCCAGTCGTCAACAATTACCAAACCGTTTTATGGAGGACACCTGTAGCTTGTGCATTTTTTTTTATGTAACCTAACCTTACCTAACCCAACCTTAACATAAAACTGCTTCATTACTTCTGAGAAGACAAAATAGTAAGCACCTTAGGTGCCTAAATATCTACCAAACAAAGCATTTTCACAAGAAATAAAGGTAAATTTTTACAAGTTGCCTATAATGGTTTTGGACATGTAACTTATGTTTTTCTAATGTTTTTTTTGTGTTTTGAATGATTCTGACCTTCATTTCTATTGCAAATGACTCGTTTTTTAGTTTGACAATCTTGGGAGACCCGTGGGAAATCTGGGTTTTTGGGTGGGGGTGGGGGGGTAGAGCAAAAACGAGTGATATGCTATACAAATGACCAAAGTTGGCTTGGATTTTCTGATTTTGAGAAATAAAAAGAAGCCAAAATCTGGGAATCCGAGCCAGGTTTTGGCCAAAAATTATTGTAAAATTCGAATGAATCAGACCAAATCCCATTGGAAAAAACCTAGGTTTCATCTCAAAATCAGTTTCTGTGCTAACCTAAACTGACCTAACCACCTTTGTTCAGAATATATATATATACTGTATATATATATATATATATATATATATATATATATATATATATATATATATATATATATATATATATATATATATATATATATATATATATATATATATATATATATATATATATATATATATATATATATATATATATATATATATATATATATATATATATATATATATATATATATATATATATATATATGTAACCGGTCGGAATTTGCTGGACTTTAATTTCTCACTTGACTTGGGGTTTATTAAAATTTAATAGATGGTAAAGGCAGTGGAAGCGCCCCTTTGAGAAAAATCCCGAACCAGCACAAGAACACTTAAATCTACTACACAAAATGAACTGTCCGTGACCCGTGGAAGGATAGCGTCTGTGACTGGGATGAATGAGACACACTGTAAAATTTAGACACTTATATTCCCTCCAACACTACAAACACAATCAAATAATGGTACACCAATATGACCTCTTCATATATATATATATATGTAACCGGTCGGAATTTCCTGGACTTTAATTTCTCACTTGACTTGGGGTTTATTAAAATTTAATAGATGGTAAAGGCAGTGGAAGCGCCCCTTTGAGAAAAATCCCGAACCAGCACAAGAACACTTAAATCTACTTCACAAAATGAACTGTCCGTGACCCGTGGAAGGATAGCGTCTGTGACTGGGATGAATGAGACACACTGTAAAATTTAGACACTTATATTCCCTCCAACACTACAAACACAATCAAATAATGGTACACCAATATGCGCACCTCTTAACTTAAACTTAAAACACTACTCTGGGGAATAAAAGTTATAAATGACATAGAAATTATTAGAAACACAGGCAACAATAAATTTGAAGTATTAAGAAATGTTGCTTGCACACATGAAACAGGCCTCTTAAGGGCTTTCACAAAATAATATCAGTCACTTAGGAAATGGTATTAAAAAATAAGAAATTAACTACTCTACAATGAATAGGCCTTAAGGGCTTTCAACAAATTATAGCACCCCAACAGATGTACACTTCCTAACCTAACCTAACCACTACTCTGGGGAACAAGGTTATACCTGAAATCAGAATTATGAAGAACAATTAGAGGCATTAAAAGAATCAAATCACAGTATCACTCTGGTTCCACTTAATGGCACAAACATTCAAAAAAACACTACTATCAGAATTATTTAAGAAATATTAAACTACACACGTCAAGATAATATCAGTCTGAGGAATGGTGTTAACTACACCCGTAATAAGGAAGATAAAATGTTCCTCTAGGTATCTCCTAGAATCCTAGACTCACGGTCTCAGTGTGTGACCATTAATATACTCAGATAGCCCCAGTGTACTCCCAGTGCGTCCATGGGCAGGAAGAGAGTGAGCCAATCAGACCCTGTGCAGTTGAGAGGAGCTTTAGCTTCCCGTTAGCAAGAGGGTTTCACTAAGCGGCTCTGGACATGTGGTGTTGTGAGCCGACGTCAGCTGGGCACCCAGACGGCTAGATTCCCTCAAGAGATCCTTTGGTACCCCGCTAAACAGTGACAGGCCTACTCTGATCGGTCCAATGGCGACAATCGCCACCCTCAATCATCAACGGCAGTCTCAAACGGCAGTCAATCTCTCGCAGTCAAACTCCGGTCAACTCCGTCAACTCCAGTCAAGTGGGTTCTGACGGAAACCCTGAAATGAACTCACTGTTAGCTCTAGTTAACTTTACCACTGCCCTATCTAACCCTGTCTGAGATCGAATGAGACTTACTTGTTATACTGCAATAGCGCAGCACAGGTGACTAGGCCACGTGACTATTTCTGATGGACGCGCGGAACGTCTTGTCTGTGTGACTGCTCTCCGGGACTGGGAGAGAACCCGCCTCGTGTCCTCTCAAGGCGTTAGCGGTCCTACGTGATATATTTACTAACTAATAACTCCTTGGGACACCCGTAACATTATTCAGACTGCTAAACGATCTATAATAATTTCAAATTCAATAATAGTCCCTTAACTTCATGAATCGCATCATTATTAATTCAGTAAATCACATTTAATATCATATAGGCCTAGTTCCGCAATCTCTCGCTACGAGCAGGCAGCGCTCCCTCCCCTCAGATGACCTTGAACGCTCAGTATCACTCATGGCGGGGCATTTGAAATTACTCTGAAATTTCTGGATATCACATATATATATATATATATATATATATATATATATATATATATATATATATATATATATATATATATATATATATATATATATATATATATATATATATATATATATATATATATATATATATATATATATATATATGTATATACTGACACCACATACGAGGCACGGGCAGTTTCCCAATGAGGT
>NW_024721281.1:0-1172 GCF_018991925.1 Homarus americanus | reverse complement strand
GCATAGGCCTAGTTCCAAAAGCTCTCACTACTTGCGGGAGCGTGATCTCCTCTCAGTTGACCCTGAAAACTCAGTATCGCCAATGGAACGGCGTTTGAAATTACACTGAAATTTCTGAATATTACTAATATATATATATATATATATATATATATATATATATATATATATATATATATATATATATATATATATATATATATATATATATATATATATATATATATATATATATATATATATGAGTAAGGGTGTAGGCCTATGTACATAAAACCAGTATATAATTATATTAAAAATAACAGGGAAAAAAGAAAAAAATATCAAAATTTTCCGTGAACGATCCTTTAATTTCTTCTTTTTAGCAAAATATCTCCTAATTTTACTCAAATTATTAATTTCTTCTGGAAATACACATTAACGAAGCAGGTTCCCATTTCACCAGCTCTAAGAATTAAACTTCTTGCATTTTGTAGAGACTCAATATCTCTCCTTTGGTCAACTATTGTCGACGGTGTGGATGAATCCTTGATTAATGGGTGGGAGTGCCGTGTGTCATCGTCAACATCATGATATATAAGGGATAAAATAAGGTTAGATAAACTGCTTATTCCCTGCAACATATTGGTTTGGTCTGCTA
Organism: Homarus americanus; assembly: GCF_018991925.1. Taxonomy (NCBI): domain Eukaryota; kingdom Metazoa; phylum Arthropoda; class Malacostraca; order Decapoda; family Nephropidae; genus Homarus; species Homarus americanus. The sequence continues at coordinate 535 of NW_024721281.1, read as the reverse complement.
CCACTGATGTACAGTAGGTGCTCACTGTCTTCATCAACCCCATACTGTCCCTGTCTCTCACCTAGTGTTGTCCATCTTAATGATAACTTGCCAAAGGAAGACAGCAGTTTGTAAGTCTGTGTTGAAGTGTGATAGAAAATGGAATAAAAATAAGGACAGGTAAAAATATCACCTCTTTCATTGTTAATAAAAATTAGTATACAATTCAGAAGGTGTCAGTACATTTGGCAGTGTGTATGTGTGTGTGTGTGTGTGTGTGTGTGTGTGTGTGTGTGTGTGTGTGTAATAATAATAAAAATAATAATAATTAACGGTTTAAGATAACATGGCAGCCCAAAGGCTGAAAATATACAATGAAAAGAGATGATAAGTTACATATGGTGGAATCCGGGAGTGGGTCATTTGATTTACAAAAGCTTTTAATACAAAAACATAAGAAACAAAGAGTCAGCATATAGATTAACTATAGATCTGGTACTGTGGGAGCTGGTCTTGTAGACATTCTTGTGACAGGGCTGGAGGAGACTGCAGTGAG
>NW_024721280.1:0-12080 GCF_018991925.1 Homarus americanus | reverse complement strand
TCAATTGTACTTCGTTTCAGTTACATTATTGCTAGTGTCAGAGGTGTACCTGGGAGTGTCAGAGGTATACCTGGGAGTGTCAGAGGTGTACCTGGGAGTGTCAGGGTGTACCTGGGAGTGTCAGAGGTATGCCTGGGGTGTCGGTGTACCTGGGAGTGTCAGAGGTGTACCCTGGGTGTCAGAGGTGTGCCTGGGAGTGTCAGAGGTGTGCTGGGTGTCAGGAGGTGTACCTGGGAGTGTGAGAAGTGTACCTGGGAGTGTCGGAGGTGTTCAGGAGTGTCTGAGGTGTACCTGGCAGTGTCTGAGGGTGTGCCTGGCAGTGTCTAGAGGGTGTACCTGGCAGTGTCAGCGGTGTACCTGGGAGTGTCAGTGGTGTACTGGGAGTGTCAGAGGTGTATCAGGGAGTGACAGATGAGTACCAGGAGTGTCAGAGGTGTACCTGGGAGTGTGAGAAGTGTTCCTGGGGTGTGTGAGCACAGGAGGGTGTACCTAGAGGTGTCGGAGATGTACCTGGGGTGTCAGGGTGTGCCTGGGAGTGTCGGAGGTGCTGGGGTGTAAAGTGTACCTGGGGTGTCGGAGGTGTACCTGGGAGTGTCGGAGGTGTACCTGGGGTGTCAGGAGGTGTGCTTGGGGTGCAGAGGGTGTACCTGGGAGTGTGAGAAGTGTTCCTGGGGTGTCTGTGGTGGTGGGGAGTATCAGAGGTGTACCTGAGAGTGTCGGAGATGTACGCAATTGTCAGAGTGTACCTGGGAGTGTCGGAGGTGTACCTGGGAGTGTAAGAAGTGTACCTGGGAGTGTCGGAGGTGTACCTGGGGTGTAAGAAGTGTACCTGGGGTGTCGGAGGTGTACCTGGGAGTGTCGGACGTGTACCTGGCAGTGTCAGGGTGTACCTTGGAGTGTCTGGGGTGTACCTGGGGTGTCAAGAGGTGTGCAGGGGTGGGGTGTACCAGGAGTGTCAGTGGAGTACCTGGGAGTGTCAGGAAGTGTACCTGGGGTGTCAGAGGGTGTGCCTGGGAGTGTCAGAGGTGCACCTGGGAGTGTCAAAGGTGCACCTTGGAGTGTCTGAGGTGTACCTGGGGAGTGTGGGGCCTGGCAGTGTCTGGTGTACCAGGCAGTGTCTGAGGCCTGGCAGTGTCAGCGGTGTATCTAGGAGTGTCAGCGGTGTACCTGGGAGTGTTAGAGGTGTATCAGGGGTGACAGATGAGTACCTAGAAGTGTCAGAGGTGTGCCTAGGGTGTGGAAGTGCAGGGTGTCTGGGGTGGGACAAGGGGTACTGGGTGTCAGGGGTGTACCTGCGAGTGTCAGAGGTGTCTGGGAGTGTCAGACGTGTACAGGTGTAGGTGGTGGCCTGGCAGTGTGAGAGGTGTACCTGGGGTGTCAGAGGTATACCTGGGAGTGTCAGAGGTGTCCTGGGGTGTGGGGTGTACCTGGGGTGTCAGAGGTGTACCTGGGTGTCAGCAGTGTACCTGGGAGTGTCAGAGGTGTACCTGGGGTGTCGGAGGTGTACCTGGGGTGAAAGTGTTCCTGGGAGGTGTAGTGATGTACCTGGGAGTGTCAGAGGTGCACCTGAGAGTGTCGGAAATGTACTGGGGACAGAGGTGTGATGTCGAGTGTACCTGGGAGTAAAGTGTACCTGGGAGTGTCGGAGGTGTACCTGGGTGTCGGAGGTGTACCTGGGAGTGTCAGAGGTGCTTGGGAGTGCCAGAGGTGTACCTGGGAGGGTCAAGGTGTACCTGGAATCGAGAGGCGTACCTGAGAGTGTCGGAGGGTACCTGGGAGTGTCAGAGGTGTACCTGGGAGTGTCGGAGGGTGTACCTGGGAGTGTAAGGCCTGCTGGGAGTGTCAGGTGTACCTGGGAGTGTCGGCGGTGTACCTGGCAGTGTCAGAGGTGTACCTGGCAGTGTCTGGGGTGTACTGGGAGTGTCAGAGGTGTCCCGGGAAGGGTCAGTGCCAGGGAGTGTCAGTGCAGTTGTCAGAGGTGCCTGGGGTGTGGAGGTGTGCCTGGGGTGTCAGAGGTGCTTGGGGTGTCAGAGGTGCGCAGCAGGTGTCTGGTGTGCCTGGGACTGCTCTGAGGTGTACCTGGCAGTGTCTGAGGTGTACCTGGCAGTGTCCTGAGGTGTACCTGGCAGTGTGCGGTGCTGGAGTGTCAGCGGTGTACCTGGGGTGTTAGAGGTGTAGGGGAGTGACAGATGAGGTACCAGAAGTGTCAGAGGTGTACCTGGGGTGAAATGTACCTGGGGTGTCTGGGGTGTACCTGGGAGTTTCAGGGGTACCTGGGAATGAGGTGTCCAGGAGTGTCAGTGGGTACCTGAGTGTCAGAGACGGGAGTGTCAAGCTGTGCAGGGTAGTCAGAGGTGTCTAGGGTGTCGGTCGTGTACCTGGGAGCAAAGTGTACACCATGGAATATCAGTGGAGTACCTGGCAGTGTCAGAGGTGTACCTGGGAGTGTCAGAGGTATACCTGGGGTGTCAGAGGTGTACCTGGGGTGTCAGAGGTGTACCTGGGAGTGTCACAAGGGTATGCAGGTGTCAGGGTGTGGGTGTACCCTGGGTGTCAGAGGTGTACCTGGGGTGTCAGAGGTGTGCAGGGTGTCGGGTGTGCGGGAGTGTGAGAAGTGTACCTGGGAGTGTCGGAGGTGTTCCGGGGGTGCTGAGGTGGCTAGCATGTGTCTGTGGTGTACCTGGCAGTGTCTGAGGTGTACCTGGCAGTGTCAGCGGTGTACCTGGGAGTGTCAGTGGTGTACCTGGGAGTGTTAGAGGTGTATCAGGGAGTGACAGGTACCTAGAAGTGTCAAGGAGGTGTACCTGGGAGTGAAGTGTTTGGAAGTGTCCGTGATGTACCTGGGAGTGAGAGGTGTACCTGAGAGTGTCGGAGATGTACTGGGAGTGTCAGAGGTGTACCTGGGAGTGTCGGAGGTACCTGGGAGTGTAAGAAGTGTACTGGGAGTGTCAGGTGGCCCGGGAGTGTCGGAGGTGACCGAGTGTCAGAGGTGTGCCAGAATGCGAGGTGTACCTGGGAGTGTGAGAAGTGTTCTCAGATGTCTGGTACTGGGAGTGTCAGAGGTGTACCCTGAGAGTGTCGGAGATGTACCTGGGAGTGTCAGAGGTGTACCTGGGGTGTCGGAGGTGTCCAGGAGTGTAAGAAGTGTGCAGGGTGTCGGAGGTGTACCTGGGGTGTAAGTGTACCCGGGAGTGTCGGAGGTGTATCTGGGAGTGTCGGACGTGTACCTGGCAGTGTCAGAGGTGTACCTTGGTGTCTGGGGTGCTGGGAGTGTCAGAGGTGTACCTGGGAGTGTCAGGGGGTGTACCAGGGAGTGTCGGAGGTAGGGTGTCAGAGGTGTACCTGGGAGTCTAGAGGGTGCCTTGAAGTTTGCAGCGAGTGTCAAAGGTACCTTGGGTGTCAGGGTGCTGGGAGTGTCTGAGGTGTACCTGGCAGTGTCTGAGGTGTACCTGGCAGTGTCTGAGGTGTACCTGGCAGTGTCAGCGGTGTATCTGGGAGTGTCGGCGTGTACCTGGGAGTGTTAGGGTGTATCAGGGAGTGACAGGATGAGTACCTAGAAGTGTCAGAGGTGTACCTAGAGGTGTGTACCTGGGAGTGTCTGGGGTGCACCTGGGAGTTTCAAAGGGTGCACCTGGGGTGTCAGGGGTGTACCTGGGAGTGTCAGAGCTGTACGAGTGTCAAGGTGTATCTGGGAGTGTCGGACGTGTACCTGGGAGTGTCAGAGGTGTACCAGGGAATGTTAGTGGAGTACCTGGCAGTGTCAGAGGTGTGCAGGATGTCAGAGGTATACCTGGGGTGTCAGAGGTGTACCTGGGGTGTCAAGGTGTGCCTGGGAGTGTGGGGGCTGTGTCAGCAGTGTACCTGGGGTGTCAGAGGTGTACCTGGAGTGTCGAGGTGTACCTGGGAGGTGTGAAGTGTCCCTGGGAGTGTAAGTGTACCTGGGGTGTCAGAGGTGCACCTGAGGTGTCGGAAATGTACCTGGGGTGTCAGAGGTGTACCTGTGAGTGTCGGAGGTGTGCGGAGTGTAAGAAGTGTACCAGATGGGAGGTGCCTGGGGTGTCGAGGTGTACCTGGGAGTGTCAGAGGTGTGCGGGGTGCACAGAGGTGTACCTGGGAGTGTCAAAGGTGGCAAGTGTCAGAGGTGTACCTGAGAGTGTCGGAGGTGTACCTGGGAGGTAAGAAGTGTACCTGGGAGTGTCGGAGGTGTACCTGGGAGTGTCGGAGGTGTACCTGGGAGTGTCAGAGGTGTGGGAGTGCCAGAGGTGTACCTGGGAGTGTCAAGGTGTACCAGGTGTCAGGTGCCTGGGGTGTTGGCGGTCAGGAGGTGTGCACAGGTATGGGGTGTACCTGGGAGTGTGAGAGGTGTAATTTGGGAGTGTCAGGGGTGTACTCAGGAGTGTCAGAGCACCTGGGAGTGTTAAAGGTGTATCAGGGAGTGACAGAGGAGTACCTAGAAGTGTCAGAGGTGTACCTAGGAGTGTGAGAAGTGTACCTGGGAGTGTCTGGGGTGTACCTGGGATTGTCAGAGATGTACCTGGGAGTGTCAGTGGTGTACCTGGGAGTGTCAGAGGTTTACCACGGAATGTCAGTGGCGTACCTGGGAGTGTCAGAAGTGTACTTGGGAGTGTTAGAGGTGTAACAGGGAGTGACAGAGGAGTACCTAGAAGTGTCAGTGGTGTACCTCGGAGTGTGAGAAGTGTACCTGGGATTGTCAGAGGTGTACCTGGGAGGGTCAGGGGTGTACCAGGGAGTGTCAGAGCTGTACCTGGGAGTGTAAGAGGTGTATTTGGGAGTGTCGGACGTGTACCTGGGAGTGTCAGAGGTGTACCAGGGAATGTCAGAGGTGTACCCTGCAAGGTCAGAGGTGTACTTGGGAGTGTCAGAGGTGTACCTGGGAGTGTCGGAGGTGTACCTGGGCGTGTGAGAAGTGTACCTGGGAGTGTCGGAGGTGTTCCTGGGAGTGTCGGAGGTGTACCTGGCAGTTTCAGCGGTGTACCTGGGAGTGTCAAAGGTGTACCACGGAATGTCAGTGGAGTACCTGGGAGTGTCAGAGGTGTAACTGGGAGTGTCAGTGGTGTACCTCGGAGTGTCAGAGGTGTACGTAGTAGTGTCAGAGGTGTCCCTGGGAGTGTCAGAGTTGTACCTGGGAGTGTCGGAGGTGCACCTGCGAGTGTGAGAACTGTACCTGAGAGTGTCTGAGGTGTACCTGGCAGTGTCAGCGGTGTACCTGAGAGTGTCGGAGGTGTACCTAGGTGTGTCAGAGGTGTACCTGGGAGTGTCGGAGGTGTACCTGGGAGTGTGAGAAGTGTACCTGGGAGTGACGGAGGTGTTCCTGGGAGTGTCGGAGGTGTACCTGGCAGTGTCAGCGGTGTACCTGAGAGTGTCAAAGGTGTACCAGGGAATGCCAGTGGAGTACCTGCGAGTGTCAAAGGTGTACCTGGGAGTGTCTGAGGTGTACCTGGCAGTGTCAGAGGTGTTCCTGGGAGTGTCAGAGGTGTACTTGGGAGTGTCGGAGGTGTACCTGGGAGTGTGAGAAGTGTTCCTGGGAGTGTCTGTGGTGTACCTGGGAGTGTCAGAGGTATACCTGAGAGTGTCGGAGATGTACCTGGGAGTGTCAGAGGTGCACCTTGGTGTGTCTGAGGTGTACCTGGGAGTGTCTGAGGTGTACCTGGCAGTGTCTGAGGTGTACCTGGCAGTATCTGAGGTGTACCTGGCAGTGTCAGCGGTGTACCTGGGAGTGTCAGCGGTGTACCTGGGAGTGTTAGAGGTGTATCAGGGAGTGACAGATGTGTGCCTAGAAGTGTCAGAGGTGTACCTAGGAGTGTGAGAAGTGTGCCTGGGAGTGTATGGGGTGTACCTGGGAGTTTCAAAGGGGTACCTGGGAGTGGCAGGGGTGTACCAGGGAGTGTCAGTGGAGTACCTGGGAGTGTCAAAGGTGTACCTGGGAGTGTCAGAGCTGTACCTGGGAGTGTCAGAGGTGTATCTAGGAGTGTCGGTCGTGTACCTGGGAGTGTCAGAGGTGTACCATGGAATGTCAGTGGAGTACCTGGCAGTGTCAGAGGTGTAGTGTCAGAGGTGGGAGTATCACCTGGAGTGTTTGAGGTGTACCTGGGAGTGTCTGAGGTGTACCTGGCAGTGTCTGAGGTGTACCTGGCAGTGTCTGAGGTGTACCTGGCAGTGTCAGCGGTGTACCTGGGAGTGTCACCGGTGTACCTGGGAGTGTTAGAGGTGTACCTCAGTGTCAGAGGTGTACCTGGGGTGTCGGAGGTGTGCCTGGGGTGCTGGGGTAAGTGGAGGTGTTTGGGGGTGTCTGAGGTGTACCTGGCAGTGTCTGAGGTGTAGCTGGCAGTGTCTGAGGTGTACCTGGCAGTGTCAGCGGTGTACCTGGGAGTGTCAGTGGAGTACCTGGGAGTGTCAGAGTGTGTACCTGGGGTGTGAGGTGTACCTCAGGTGTCAGAGGTGTTCCTAGTAGTGTCAGAGGTGTCACAAGTGTCAGATTGGCTTTTGAGTTAGCAGGTGCACCTGCGAGCGTGAGAACTATTGCAGGAGTGTCTGGTGCCTGGCAGTGTCAGCAGGTGTACCTAGAGTGTCGGAGGTGTACCTAGGTGTGTCAGAGGGTGTACCTGACAGTGTCGGAGGTGTACCTTGGAGGGTGAAGTGTTCCTGGGGTGTCCGTGATGTACTGGGGTGTCAGAGGTGTACCTGGGAAGTATCAGAGGTGTATCTGGGGTGTCAGAGGTGTACCTGGGAGTGTCAGAGGTGCCCTGGAGTGTCAGAGGTGTACCTGGGAGTGTGGTGTACCTGGGGTGTCAGGTGTACCTGGGAGGGTGAGAAGTGTTCCTGGGAGTGTCCGTGATGTACCTGGGAGTTTCAGAGGTGTATCTGGGAGTGTCAGAGGTGTACCTGGGAGTGTCAGAGTGCACTGGGTGTCTGAGGGTGTACCTGGGGTGTCGGAGGTGTACCTGGGGTGTGAGAGTGTACCTGGGGTGTCGGACGTGTACTTTGAAGGTGTACCAGGGAATGTCAGTGGAGTGCCTGGAAGTGTCGGAGGTGTACCTGGGTGTCAGAGGTATACCTGGGAGTGTCAGAGGAGGGTGTCTGGGGTGTCAGAGGTGTGCCTGGGGTGTCAGAGTTGTGGGGTGTCGGAGGTGCACCTGCGAGCGTGAGAACTGTACCTGAGAGTGTCTGAGGTGTGGCATAGTGTCGGAGGTGTACCTAGGTGTGTCAGGGTGCTGACAGTGTGGGGTGTACCTTGGAGGGTGAAGTGTTCTGGGAGTGTCCGTGATGTACCTGGGAGTGTCAGAGGGTGTACCTGGGGTGTCAGAGGTGTCTGGGAGTGTCAGAGGTGTGCAGGTGTCAGGGGTACCTGGAGTGTCAGCCGGGTTACCTGGGGTGTCAGAGGTGTGGGGTGTCGGAGGTGTACCTGGGGTGAGAAGTGTTCCTGGGGTGTCCGTGATGTACCTGGGAGTTTCAGGGTATCTGGGTGTCAGAGGTGTACCTGGAGTGTCAGGAGGTGTACCTGGGGTGTCTGAGGGTGTACCTGGGAGTGTCGGAGGTGTACCTGGGGTGTGCCTGGGAGTGTCGGACGTGTACCTGCGAGTGTCAGAGGTGTACCAGGGAATGTCAGTGGAGTACTGGCAGTGTCAGGGTGTACCTGGGTGTGTCAGAGGTATACTGGGTGTCAGAGGTGTATCTGGGAGTGTCAGAGGTGTACCTGGGAGTGTCAGGGAGTGTACCTGGGTGGCAGTGTACCTGGGAGTGTCAGAGTGTACCTGGGAGTGTCAGAGAGGTGTACCTGGAGTGTCAGAGGTGTACCTGGGGTGTCTGAAGTGTACCTGGGGTGTCGGAGGTGTACCAGGGTGTGAGAAGTGTACCTGGGAGTGTCGGAGGTGTTCGGGAGTGTCTGAGTGCCTGGCAGTGTGGTGTACCTGGCAGTGTCACAGGAGTGTACCTGGCAGTGTCAGGTGTACCTGGGAGTGTCGGAGGTGTACCTGGTTCAGCGGTGTACTGGGAATGTCAAGGTGTACCACGGAATGTCAGGAGGTATGGGAGTGTCAGATGTGTACCTAGAAGTATCAGAGGTGTACCTCAGGTGTCAGAGGTGTTCTAGTGTCAGAGGTGTCCTGGGTATGAGTTGTGGGTGTGGAGGACCACCTGCGAGTGTGAGAACTGTACCTGAGAGTGTCTGAGGTGTAGCAGTGTTGGGGCGGTGTACCTGAGAGTGTCGGAGGTGTACCTAGGTGTGTCAGGAGGTGTACCTGGGAGTGTCGGAGGTGTACCTGGGAGTGTGAGAAGGTACCTGGGAGTGACGGAGGTGTCCCGGAGTGTCGGAGGTGTACTGGCAGCAGTCAAGGTACCTGAGTCAGAGGTGTACCAGGAATGCCAGTGGAGTACCTGCGAGTGTCAAAGGTGTACCTGGGAGAGTCTGAGGTACCTGGGAGTGTCAGAGGTGTACCTGGGAGTGTCAGAGGTGTACTTGGGAGGTCGGAGGTGTACCTGGGAGTGTGAGAAGTGTTCCTGGGAGTGTCTGTAGGGCCTGGGAGTGTCAGAGGGTACCTGAGAGTGTCGGAGATGCCTGGGAGGTCCAGAGGTGTACCTGGGAGTGTCGGAGGTACCTGGAGTGTAAGGTACCTGGGAGTGTCGGAGGTGTACCTGGGAGTGTAAGAAGTGTACCTGGGAGTGTCGAGGTACCTGGGAGTGTGGAGGTGTACCTGGCAGTGTCAGAGGTGTACCTGGGAGGGTCGGAGGTGTACCTGGGAGTGTCAGAGTGTACCCTGGAGTGTCAGGGGTGTACCAGGGAGTGTCAGTGGAGTACCTGGGAGTGTCAGGAGGTGTACCTGGGAGTGTCAGAGGTGTGCCTGGGAGTGTCAGAGGCACACTTGGAGTGTCAGAGGTGCACCTTGGAGTGTCTGAGGTGTACCTGGGAGTGTCTGGAGGTGTACCTGGCAGTCTGAGGTGTACCTGGCAGTGTCTGAGGTGTACCTGGCAGTGTCAGCGGTGTACCTGGAGTGCTGAGCGGTGTACCTGGGAGGCAGGAGATCAGGGAGTGACACATGAGTACCTAGAAGTGTCAGAGGTGTACCTAGGAGGTGAGAAGTGTACCTGGGAGTTCTGGTGTACCTGGGAGTTTCAAAGGGGTACCTGGAGTGGCAGGGGTGTACCAGGGAGTGTCAGTGAGTACCTGGGAGTCAGGGGTGTACCTGGTGTCAGAGCTGTACCTGGGAGTGTCAAAGGTGTATCTGGGAGTGTCGGACGTGTACCTGCGAGTGTCAGAGGTGTACCAGGAATGTCAGTGAGTACCTGGCAGTGTCAGAGGTGTACCTGGGAGTGTCAGAGGTATACCTGGGAGTGTCAGAGGTGTCTGGGAGTGTCAGAGGTACCTGGAGTGCTCGGAGGTGTACCCTGAGGTCATGTGGTACCTGGGAGGTCAGAGGTGTACCTGGGAGGTCGGAGGTGTACCTGGGAGGGTGAGAAGTGTTCCTGGGAGTGTCCGGATGTACCTGGGAGGTCAGAGGTGTACCTGGGAGGTCAGAGCTGTACCTGGGAGTGTCAGAGGTATCTGGGAGTGTCGGTCGCACCTGGGAGGTTCGGAGGTGTACCATGGAATGTCAGTGGAGTACCTGGCAGTGTCAGAGGTGTACCTGGGAGGTCAGAGGTATACCTGGGAGTGTCAGAGGTGTACCTGGGAGTGTCAGAGGTGTACCTGGGAGCGTCAGAGGTATACCTGGGAGTGTCAGAGGTGTACCTGGGAGTGTCAGAGGTGTACCTGGAGGTCAGAGGTGTACCCTGAGTGTCAGAGGTACCTGGGAGTGTCAGAGGTGTACCTGGGAGTGTCGGAGGTGTACCTGGAGTATGAGAAGTGTACCTGGGAGTGTCGGAGGTACCTGGCAGTTTCAGCGGTATCCTGGGAGTGTCAAGGTGTACCACGGAATGTCAGTGAGTACCTGGGAGTGTGGTGTACCTGGGAGGTCAGAGGTGCCTCGGAGTGTCAGAGGTGTACGTAGTAGTGTCAGAGGTGTCCTGGGAGTGTCAGAGAGGTCTGGGAGGTCGGAGGTGCACCTGCGAGTGTGGGAGAACTGTACCTGAGGTCTGGAGGTGTACCTGGCAGTCAAGCGGTACCTGAGTGTCGGAGGTACCTAGGTGTGTCAGAGGTGTACCTGGGAGTGTCGGAGGTGTACCTGGGAGTGTGAGAGTGTACCTGGGAGTAACGGAGGTGTTCCTGGGAGTGTCGGAGGTGTACCTGGCAGTTTCAGCGGTGTACCTGGGAGTGTCAAAGGTGTACCACGGAATGTCAGTGGAGTACCTGGGAGTGTCAGGAGTACCTGGGAGTGTCAGAGGTGTACCTCGGAGTGTCAAAGGTGTACCTAGTAGTGTCAGAGGTGTCCCTGGGAGTGTCAGAGTTGTACCTGGGAGTGTCGGAGGTGCACCTGCGAGGTGAGAGCTGTACCTGAGAGTGTCTGAGGTGTACCTGGAGTTTCAGCGTGTACCTGAGAGTGTCGGAGGTGTACCCTAGGTGTGCAGAGGTGTACCTGGGAGTGTTGAGGTGTACCTGGGAGTAGGAGAAGTGTACTGGGAGTGACGGAGGTAACCCTGGGAGTGTCGGAGGTGCCTGGCAGTGTCAACGGTGTACCTGGGAGTGTCAGAGGTGTACCAGGGAATGCCAGTGGAGTACCTGCGAGTGTCAAAGGTGTACCTGGGAGGTCTGAGGTGTACCTGGGAGGTCAGAGGTACCTGGGAGTGTCAGAGGCACTGGGAGTGTCGGAGGTACCTGGGAGTGTGAGAAGTGTTCCTGGGAGGTCTGTTAGGTACCTGGGAGTGTCAGAGGTGTACCTGAGAGCGTCGGAGATGTACCTGGGAGTATCAGAGATGTACCTGGGAGTGTCGAGGTACCGGAGTGTAAGAAGTGTACCTGGGAGTCGGAGGCACTGGGAGTGTAAGAGCACCTGGGAGTGTGAGGTACCTGGGAGTGCTCGGAGGTGTACCTGGGAGTGAGAAGTGTTCTGGGAGTGTCTGTAGGTACCTGGGAGTGTCAGAGGTGTACCTGAGATTGTCGGAGATGTACCTGGGAGTGCCAGAGGTGTACCTGGGAGTGTCGGAGGTGTACCTGGGAGTGTAAGCAGTGTACCTGGGAGTGTCGGAGGTACCTGGGAGTGTAGAAGGTACCTGGGAGTGTCGGAGGTGTACCTGGGAGTGTCGGAGGTGTACCTGGCAGCTCAGAGGTGTACCTGGGAGTGTCAGAGGTGATCCTGAGAGTGTCAGAGGTGTACCCTGGAATGTCAGAGGTGTACCTGGGAGTGTCAGAGGTGTACCTGGGAGTGTCAGAGGCATACCTGGGAGTGTCAGGTGTACCTGGGAGTGTCAGAGGTGGGCAGTGTCAGAGGTGTACCCTGGAGGTGGGGAGGTGTACCTGGGAGTGTCAGAGGTGTACCTGGGAGGTCGGAGGTGGGAGTGTGGAGAAGTGTACCTGGGAGTGTCGGAGGTGTCCTGGGAGTGTCGGAGGTACCTGCAGTTTCATGGTGTACCTGGGAGTGTCAAAGGTGTACCACGGAATGTCAGTGGAGTACCCTGAGTGTCAGATGTGTACCTGGAGTGTCAGAGGTGCCTCGGAGGTCAGAGGTGTTCCTAGTAGTGTCAGAGGTGTCCCTGGGGTGTCAGAGTTGTACCTGGGAGTGTCGGAGGTGCACCTGCGAGTGTGAGAACTGTACCTGAGAGTGTTCGAGGTGTGTCAGTGTCTGGAGGTACCTGGCGGTGTCAGAGGTGCACTGGAGCGAGAGGTGTCCTGGGAGGTCAGAGGTGTTCCTGGGAGGTCAGAGGTGTACCCGGAGTGTCAAAGGTGTACCTAGTAGTGTCAGAGGTGTTCCTGGGAGTGTCAGAGTTGTACCTGGGAGTGGCGGACACCTGGTGAGAGAGCTGTACCTGAGAGTGTCTGAGGTGTACCTGGCAGTTTCAGCGGTGCCTGAGAGTGTCGGAGGTGTACCCAGTGTGTCAGAGGTGTACCTGGGAGTGTTGGAGGTGTACCTGGAGGGAGAAGTGTACCGGAGTGACGGAGGTGTTCCTGGGAGTGTCGGAGGTGTACTGGT
>NW_024721279.1:0-14066 GCF_018991925.1 Homarus americanus | reverse complement strand
TTATTATTATTATTATTATTATTATTGTTAGTGTTAGTGTTGTTTATTCATAATTCATTTAACCAATAAATTCATGAATCAGTTACGTAATTACATATCATACTTACTAATTTAGCATCACACGAATCATTGTAAAAACGTAACGACAGAGTGATAGATGGAGACAGCTGAAAGGATAACTAGACCGTGACCCTGGACCCCAAAAGTAGCCAAGACTTTCCATATTGAAATCGCGCGTAGGTTAGGTTAGGTTAGGTTAGGTTAGGTTAGGTTAGTGTCCAGTCACCAACAAAAGTCTTGACGCCTCTCCTCCTGAACCACGAACCCCGGGATTCAGACTCGTGAACCCGAAGTAGTAGACACTGATAAAATATATTGCTCATAAATGTTTCGGATTCATGACGTTTCGTGGTTCAGGAGGAGAAGCGACCGGACTTTTCTTGGTGACTAGACAGCATTTTATGTTAGGCTAAGTTGTATTAAGCTACTCTAGGCGAGGTAACAATAAGTTAGCTTAGATTAGAACAAGTTAAAATAGATTTTTATTTTTAGACTAGAATATCTCATGACTAAGTTAGGTTAGATTAAGTTTCTTTGGGTTTAGTTAAATTCTAGCCCCGGAATATACAGTATAGTCGGCTTTGTTGTAACTCATAAACACACCCACATAATGAAACCCAACCACAACACAATTGCCACACACACACACACACACACACATACACACACACACACGAGTCTATTGTGTAAGGAGAGAGAGAATGAATACGACATTGTTAGGATGCCTTAGAGAAGTTTACAAAGGGAAAATGTTGAAAGTTAATTTATGCAAAAACAGAGTTGCCTTACTGGAGTACGTACTGTGTTTGAAGACAGTGTGGTCAGGGACAGGGGTAGGATATGGAGTCATTTGAAGTATAATACATTTGGTTGCACTCCTAATAGACCCCATTCCTAATAGACCCCATTCCTAATAGACTACATTCATAATAGACCCCATTCCTAATAGACCCCAGTCATAATAGACCCCCCATTCCTAATAGACCCCATTCCTAATAGACCCCCCATTCATAATAGACCCCAGTCATAATAGACCCCCCATTCCTAATAGACCCCAGTCATAATAGACCCCCCATTCCAAATAGACCCCATTCCTAATAGACCCCAGTCATAATAGACCCCTAATAGGACCTAGCCATAATAGACCCCAGTCATAATAGACCCCATTCCCATTAGACCCCAGTCATACAGGACCCCATTCCTACATTAGACCCCAGTCATAATAGACCCCTTCCTAATAGACCCCATTCCCACTGACCCCATTCCCACAGACCCCATTGCTATTAGACCCCATTCTTAATAGACCCCATTCTAATAGACCCCATTCCTAATAGACCCCATTCCTATAGACCTCACCCTCTACAGACCCCCATTCCTAATAGACCCCATTCCTAATAGACCCCATTCTCATTAGACCAAATATAATAGACCCCTCATTCCTAATAATAATAGACCCCATTCTAATAGACCCCAGTCCTAATAGACCCCAGTCATAATAGACCCCCATTCCTAATAGACCCCATTCTGTTAGACCCCATTCCTAATAGACCTATCTCTAATAGACCCCATTCCCACAGACCTATCTTAATAGACCCCATTCCTAATAGACCCCCATTCCTAATAGACCCCATTCCTAATAGACCCCAGTCCTAATAGACCCCAGTCATAATAGACCCCCCATTCCTAATAGACCCCATTCCTAATAGACCCCATTCCTAATAGACCCCATTCCTAATAGACTACATTCATAATAGACCCCAGTCCTAATAGGCCTCAGTCTTAATAGGCCTCAGTCTTAATAGACCCCAGTGCTAATAGGTTACATTCCTAAAAGGCCCCAGTCCTAATGGACCCCAGTTCTAATGGACCCCAGTTCTAATGGACCCCAACTTACCCAACCTAAAGTTTTAGTATTAGGGCTCATGGTGATTGTCTTCATGCCGCAATATTCAGGTTAGGTTAGGTTAGGTTAGGTTAGGTTAGGTTAGGTTAGGCAAGGCATTAATGCTCAGGTTAAATTAGGGTTTTTTGGACCGGGACCCGTGTAAGCATAAGGGAGATAGAGTGACGGGTTTATTGGACCACCCTTATGAGGGTTGATAATTAGAGGTCTCCAAGGTACAGTAGGTAGAGGAACATAAGGCCACTGGGGGTGAATAATGTGTACAATACAGGTGAGGAATGAGCCGAGTTAGGGGAAGCAGTGAGTGGGAAGCCACGAATTGAATAAAAGATCAGTTTTAAGGGAATTATTTTAATAATATACAGTGGAAAAAGTGTTGTTTATATATATGTTGTTTAGACGTAACATAACATGCGTATAATTGCTTATAAAAGTAAACAGATACTAATAATTATTCTCAGGTGGACAGTATTATGATAATGTCGTTGTTAAAGTTGTCTTGTCATTAATGATAGAGGGTTTTATATTTTTTCAGTATACAGTACTTGGTCTGTAATGACCCGTGGTGTGAGTTACTTGTAGATCCTGGCGACGTCTTGTTAATTTGTTAGTTATGTGTGTGTGTGTGTGTGTGTATTCTTGTGTATAATAATAATAATAATAATAAATATAATAATAATAATAATAATAATAATAATAATAACATTAATAATGGTTGCCCCTCGTGTAACGAGGATGGCCGGCCCAAGGACCACCTAGGCGTGAATTTGTTTTAAGGTTAGAAGCTGTCGCCAACACAACAACCACACTCTAAGTTAACGAGCTGCATGACCCAATGTCAAGGAACAGTCAGAGAAGACCGGACACCTCACCAACTGCACTGGGTAGATAGAGGCAAATGGTGTAAGAAACTTGACCGTAGTTTCACCCTGCCCGGGATCTAACCCGGGTCTGCTCACTTGCTAGGCGAGCATGCTGACCATTACATAACAGGTATATACACACACACACCACAACTAAGTACTGCTACTACCACACACACACACACACACACACACACACACACGAATATACGCCAACAGACAGGATCATACACAATATTATAATATGACCATTTTAATCAATCGACAGCAAAATTTGGAAGTATAACAGGTGCATACAACCATTACGAAGCGCCATGACACCACCACACTGTGAGCCAACACAAGCAGGCGCCATCAACTCTACCGAACCTTAAATTGTTCTACCCAGCTGTTGGAGAGAACCTTAGAGGCGAACACCACCCAGCAACCATTCGTCAGACACACGGGCAAACACAACTCTACAATTATTCGACTTTCAGACAAAACTTCCTACAAAATTCCAACGAAACTTCTACGGATTTGTTGCATAACTCCTACAAAATTCATTCAGAACTCCTACAAAACTCCTACAAAACTCCTACAAAATTTCTATAGAATTCCTACAAAACCACCCAGACCAGTGGTCAAGACCACTCAGACCTACTACAGTACTCCTCTGGGCTGAACCAACAAAGGTGTCAGAATTATACAACCACCCAAGATTAGTATTCCCTCCTCTAACCACAACATTGAAAAACCTAAACACGAAAGAAACTTGTTTTTAGGGAACTTTACAGGTACTCAACTCATTCCTCTAATCCCTACAAAATCACTGAACTATTTTTATTTAAATTTCCGTCAAGCACACGATAAAAGAGACACACGTGTTTGTACGAGCGGTGTGAACCTATTGAGATCCTAGCTTGCAGCCATTCAACCAAGCGGCTGGAGAATGCATGCAGAGCTCCCCCCGCCCCATCCCCTCAGCTCTGCTCTTAAACTCGTACACCAGTCAGTGTGACGCCTGGCCCGCCGGAGGAGAGAGAGAGGGAGAGGAGAGCACCATTGGTTGTGGAGAGAGTGAGCGCGTGGTGAGAGTTGGGAGGAGACCGCAAGACACGGGCATGGGGGGATGGGAGAGGGGGCTCGGGGCTGGAAGAGTGTGTGGGAGAGGCAGTGTAGAGGGTCTCCAGCTGGCCACTGGTTCACAGGGCCATGTTATAGTGAGGCTTGGAACACACACACGTATACTCCTTTCTTCCACAGTCTCTCTCTCTCTCTCCTCATTCCCCCTCTCTTCATACATTCAGTAACAGAGAGACAGTGTTTTGTGAACCGCGTTTCCGTCTCCCTCGCGTTTTTGAAGTATCTCTTTTAATTGAAAGACTAACTTGTGGATATCTGCAGCAGGAGGAGTGGCGAGTGTTGTTGTGGCTATAAATGGTGGCGGACAACACCCTCGTCTGCTGTCATCATAACAGTGTCAAGTGTGCGAGACTCTGTGGTGAATCGAAACTTCTTCGCGTGTGAATAATTTTGTCGTTTAAAAGAGTAAAGTTGGTGCTATAACGTGTCGATGTAGAGTGTTACTTCATTCTTGAACTTAAAGAAGTGGTTATATATATATATATATATATATATATATATATATATATATATATATATAATCAACGACCTCACCAGCAAGGAATCGAACCTTCGACCTACTGGGTGGGACTAGGGAACGCTTACCGGCTAGCCCACAAGGACACTAAAAGCAGTTCTAGACTCTGTTATATTTCACACAAAGCCTGTTCATCGAGCTGATGGCGCCGTGAACCTCATTGGGAAACTGCCCGTGCCTCTTATGTTATATGGACTAAAAATGAAGAATATATATATATATATATATATATATATATATATATATATATATATATATATATATATATATATATATATATATATATATATATATATATATATATATATATAATATTTTTTTTTTTCTGGCAAACTAGGAGTGTGTCCACGTGAGTGACTTTATTATACACGTGGATTATCATACTCTGGCTCTCGTGTTAGCTCGAATTTGTTGTATGTATACAGGCTTGTTTGTATCAGTAACTGCCTGTCTGTGGTTATATTCCTGCCATTTGCCTCCGAGAATTATAGAAGCAGGCAGGGAGGTAAGGTGCAGGAGACACCCCTGATGGCTCCTCAGCTTCTCGTGTTGTCACTCGTGCAATACTCCGCCATCACTCAGACAGGCGGTCACCACCACCTTAGTTAATAGACCCATCCTCACCACTTTGATCTTTTCAATATATATATATATATATATATATATATATATATATATATATATATATATATATATATATATATATATATATATATATATATGTAGATCACAATGAAAACGTGGATAAGATAAATCTTGATAAAATCACACGGGAAAAGGAAACAACAGAGCACCTTGGCTTTCGTCTTCATTCAAGACATCTTCAGAGGCAACTATACTGAAGATGTGAAATATATATATATATATATATATATATATATATATATATATATATATATATATATATATATATATATATATATTTATATATATATATATTATTATAGGTATACACGTGTGTGTGCATGTATGCACGTGTGTGTATGTATGCACCTGTGTGTATGTATGCACCTGTGTGTGTGTATGTATGCACGTATGCGTGTATGTATATATGCACGTGTGTGTGTGTGTGTGGTCAAATGACTATGATTATCTTAGAAGAACATGTCCATACAATTACATAAAATCAATTAATCAATCGTAGTGTTTTCGTCATGTCTGAGGGTTGGTGACGATCCTCTGATGAGTCCTCTTTTTTTTCACCTCTTTGGGAACTTCTTTTTTAATTTAGTTTATGCATATTAATCTGTACCTCCTCCAGCCCTCCTCCCTGAGTCTCAGTTAGGAGCAGTATGGGTACAGCATAGTGAATATACTAAGTATACGTAACACAAGGAGGCAGCGTGGCCAGCACTTCACCTGACCGTCTTCACTTCCACATCTATATAACTAAGTACGCATCTACAACTGGTTCTACTGACGGTGGCCCGGCGACACTGTAGGACAGAAGGAGAGTGTTGTGTTGCTAAAAGTCTCATAATAATTTTCATTGATTTCGGTTACTTTTCCACGGATGCCGGGGTGCCTCAGGGCTCTCTGTAACCACAAATAGAACCATCTCATAACCAGACGTCTCAGACAACACTATATACTTCGTCCCCACATATCACTAGGAGCCTCCCTTTGCACTTACCTCCCAGGTGATCTTAACAGCACCTCCACTTTCTACCTCGATCATATTGTCACGACACACGCGGGTAATCTAACCTCCAATACCTCTAAAACTCAATTACGAATCATCCCTGACAAACTATGCAATTTTTGGCCCATTCCTCCCATAAATCCTGTCAGTTCTATTTTTTTTTTTTTTTGGCGAGTTACGCCCACTAGGACAAGGGACACCCGCGACCAGATACGCAAATCACCGTGATCCCTTTCTCTAATCCCAGCACTACCATCACCGTTGTCTAGTTCCTCTTACTTGCATTACTCCAGTGCACTGATGACCTACACGTCGTAGTCTCTCCCCCCTTGAAAACCTTGAGAGAAAAAAACATACTCGTGATGCAGCTGTTAGTCGCCTGCGTAACATTGACACACCAACATCCTCTTCCTTCCTATTCCTCTTATTCTTATTATTCCTCTTTTTCTTTTATTACTACTCCTATTCTTTTTCTTTCTGTTCTTGTACTTCCTAATCCTATTCTTCCTTCTTCTCTTCTTCTTTCCACTCCTCCTTTCCCCCCGCCCTCCTCCTCCTCCTCCTCTTCTTCCTTTTCTTCTTCCCCCTTTTTTTCCTCCTCTTCTTATTTTTCCTCCTTTTCCTCTACACCATCTTCCTCCTCCTCTTCCTCCTCATCAACATCTTCTTACTCCCCTTTTTCCTCCTCCTCTTCCTTTTATTCTTATTCTTCCTCCCAACCCCTTCTCCTCATCATCCTCTTCCTCATAGCTCTCACCACAGGAAATCTCGCTGTGTACATATCACTGTCATATAACCTGGAACTATAATATAGGAGGAAAACAGTTCCCTGATCTGTAATGCTCAAGGAAGTTTTTTTATATAATTGTGCACAGAGTCAGTCTTGCGTGTAGCCGCTGTTGTTTTGTACTTCCCCTGGTACTTAGGGACGGCGAAGTGGGTAGTTAAGAATGGTATATGGTAAGAGAGAGAGAGAGAGACAGAGAGAGAGAGAGAGAGAGAGGTTAATTGTAGGGAGGGAGAGACAGAGAAAGAGGTTAATTGTAGGGAGGGAGAGACAGAGAAAGGGGTTAATCGTAGGGAGGAAGAGACAGAGAAAGAGGTTAATCGTAGGGAGGAAGAGACAGAGAAAGAGGTTAATCGTAGGGAGGAAGAGACAGAGAAAGAGGTTAATCATCAAGGGAGGAAAGAGACAGAAAGAAAAGAAAAGTGGTTAATTGGGAGGAAGAGACAGAAAGGAGTTAGTGTAGGGAGGAAGATACAGAAAGGAGTTAATTATGGGGAGGAAGAAACAGAGAAAGAGGTTAATTGTGAGGAGGAAGAGACAGAGAAAGAGGTTGGTGTGGGGAGGAAAGGGAACCAGAGAAAGAGGTTAATTATGAGGGAGGAAGAAACAGAAAGGGACAATTGTAAGGGAGGAAGAGACAGAAAGGAGTTAATTGTAGGGAGGAGAAAGAGACAGAAAGAGTTAGTGTAGGGAGGAAGAGACAGAAAGGGATTGGTGGGAGGACAGGAGGAAGAAACAGAAAAGGGTTAATTGTAGGGAGGAAGTTAGCAGGGAGGAAGAAGACAGAAGAAAGGAGTTGGTGTGAGGGAGGAAGAGACAGAAAGAGGTTAATTATAGGAGGAAGAGAGACAGAGAAAGGAGTTAATTGTAGGGAGGAAGAGACAGAAAGGTTAATTGTAAGGAGGAAGAAACAGAGAAAAGAGTTAGTATGAGAGGAAGAAACAAGAAAAGGGTTAATTGTAGGAGGAAGAGACGAAAGGAGTTAATTGTGGGGAGGAAAAAGGGAACCAGAAAAGAGGGTTAATTGGGGAGGAAGAAGCAGAAAAAGGAGTTAATTGTAGGGAGGGAAGACAGAAAGAGGTTAATTGTAGGGAGGAAGAGACAGAGAAAGAGGTTAATTGTAGGGAGGAAGAGACAGAGAAAGAGGTTAATTGTAGGGAGGAAGAGACAGAGAAAGAGGTTAATTGTAGGGAGGGAGAAACAGAGAAAGAGGTTAATTGTAGGGAGGAAGAGACAGAGAAAGAGGTTAATTGTAGGGAGGAAGAGACAGAGAAAGAGGTTAATTGTAGGGAGGAAGAGACAGAGAAAGAGGTTAATTGTAGGGAGGGAGAAACAGAGAAAGAGGTTAATTGTAGGGAGGAAGAGACAGAGAAAGAGGTTAATTGTAGGGAGGAAGAGACAGAGAAAGAGGTTAATTGTAGGGAGGAAGAGACAGAGAAAGAGGTTAATTGTAGGGAGGAAGAAACAGAGAAAGAGGTTAATTGTAGGGAGGAAGAGACAGAGAAAGAGGTTAATTGTAGGGAGGAAGGAGGTAGAGAAAAATAAGTTGTAAATAGTGGGAAGTCTAGAGACAGACAGACGAGGTAAATTGTGCATAGAGAAAGGAAGTTAAGAATCAAAGAAGGAGAAAAAAAGGAGGAGAGGAGAGAAGAGGAGAGGAGAGGAGAGAAGAGAAGAGGAGAGGAGAGGAGAGTAGAGGAGAGGAGAGGAGAGGTGTGCACTGTACTAAGCCAAACATCCCTCTGCCATTATCGTAACAGATCTCACTCTTAACTGGGTGGAAATACTCGTGCTATTATTTCTATCCCCACAGTAACAATTACCTTTATAAGTGTTTAATTGATGGCTACTGTTTCATGCAAAGAAAAAATATCTATTAAAAGTATGATGGGTTAGATATATATCATGGGTTAGAAAAACATCATGGGTTAGAAACATAGCATGGGTTAGAAAAATATCATGGGTTAGAAACATATCATGGGTTAGAAAAATATCATTGGTTAGAAATATAGCGTGAGTTAGAAATATATCGTGAGTTAGAAATCTAGTGTGGGCTTGAAATATAGCGTGGGTTAGAAATATATCTTGTGGGTTCAGTTCAGTCCCTTCCCTTTCCATCTCCATTTTCTCTCTTCCTTCCTTTCGTCTCGTCTCAGCTTGTCAGTGTTGTCTGGGGGTCTAACAAGAGCTGAGTGTGGAGGGTATTGCTGAAGTTATTGTTATTGTGACTCCGAGACCGTCATGATGCTCCTCTTCTGGGTGATGGCAAGCACTGCTCTCTCTTTCACTCTTACGTATACACACACACACACACACCATTGTAGCGTGTCTTACCTCACCTGGCATCTGCGCCTCATTAACACTCATTTACGCCATTACTTTGTTCCGCCGACCTGCAGGTGACCATTGTCGTTTGGGCACAATGTGTGTTTTCATGTCATTTGTGTTTGTGAAGGGAAACACCTGAGTTAAGCTATCAGCATGTGTTTAGAGGTAAAGATGAGAGTTTTTTTATTTTATTCACCCGTGAGTTCTGAGAGGGGAAGTTAGGAGCGGGTGTATGTGTGTGTGGTGTGAGTGAGAGATGGTTGGCTAACACTACCCGCGTGATGTCAGCGCCATAATCACCCTTTGGTGGTCAAAGTTCATTCACCTGTCTCTTAATTGACCTGTTGACCTTTGTTAATGGTGATCACCGTCAACCTTGTGGCGGGAAAGAAGAAATTTAAAACAATAAAATCGAATAAAAACCCCCAAAAATAAAAATAAAATACAGAAAGTTAGAATTTTTATGATCAGAAATAATAATAATATATCAGTAATATATCAGTAATATAAGAGACAACTAGCAATATATGTGCATGTAGCTATATGTTTGAACATAATTTTATCTAAATCTTTTTATCCTCACGTATTGCGACACATTCCAGTTTTCATTTTATGGAGTTTCGTTTCATTCATTTAGTTCATGACATATTTGCCAACATTCATCAATACATTATACAAGTCGAACAACTGTAAGATATTATTTCCAAAGACTATTCTCTATTCATCTCTCTCTACACAATGGACGTCGTCTGGTACGCCCCTCGACCTTTCACCTTGCTGTCAATAATATTCCTTTATGTTGGTGGAGGTGGGCGGCCCATACACGGCGCCCCATACATGAATCCAGATTTAATCAAAATTCTGGAAGCCTTCAAGTCTCATCCAGGTTACCACGTGTTCCAGACCCCAGATGTTGTATGACCTGCCTACCTCAGCCTTCCTACAGTACACCCTGCCTCCAGTACAACCTAGCCCACCCCGACCTCCTTATTATACTGTACGTTGTCAGCAGCCTTTGAATAATCTTTTGAAGAAACTTTTTCATTGTTCGTCACACTAAAATATCTTCGAGATTTGTCGACTCTGTTGCCTAGCCTTTCACTTCTAAATGTGTCTCACTAACTTATATTCATTTATTTTTAATATTTTTTAATGTGAACTTATAGAACTTATACTTTCTTCAGAGGTCTACTTTAATCTCATGTTTGTTGTTATAATAACTACAGCGTCCTGTCTCTGCTCTTGCTATTACTTATCGCTAAAGAAAATGGGAAAAATATTGCTAGTATATAAATATTCAGATCCCGGCGAGTGTCTTTCACACGGAAGTTGTACAAAAGATTGTATGGTGAGTTAGGTGTGTTGGGCAGCGCAGTCCTTGAGGTGACTTACTGTGTTGCCGGAGCTTGGTTGTTGTTGCAGGATCACATGGTACCTAAGCGCTTATCTACAGTATATGTTAACTTCTTAGAATTATCTCTTCCCATAATTTGTTTTCATAACACACACACACGATTCTGTGACTATCTAATTCTCTCTCTTTATTTTATATTGCCTTTTCAAATAAATAATCTTTCCCTTGCACTAGGTGGTGGCAGGTTCGTGCTTATTTTACAAGCCACAAAGAAAATATTTTTACTCGGGTGTCTCTGTAAATTTAACTAAAAATAAACAAAGATGAACTGAGTGTGAGTATCAGACGTGACGGTGAACAACAACAACAAACTATGACTGACTCAGAAGAACGTCTTGGTGCCTCGAAACGCCAGTGAGTAAACCCCTTTAAGAGTGCTGGTTGGTGCAAGTACTGGTGAGCTGGTGACCATTGGTGTTGTGTATGTCAGCTGAGGGTCACCACTCCGGCACCAGCACTCTACCCTGCTGCCCCAGCCGGCCCTCCATGAGCCTGTAGCCGCACCATGCAAAACCTCATTGTCGCCGGCGTCCCAGAACATAGGTAAATAAAAACACTCAGTTCTCTTAATTGGTGTAACAGAGGACTTAAATTATCTTAATAGTCTTGGTAGGGATCACATGAAGATTAGGCATCCTTGATTATTTTAACCTAATGATTAAAGATCCTAACGTTAATAAAACTAACCTAGCTTAATTTAATCAACCCCTTCACCCAAGTAGCTTTAAGGTGTTTAATCATCATTTGAAATATGTTGGGGTGTCTTATCTTCAGGTGATCCCTTAATAGACATAACAGAGGCTAAACGTCTTAATCTCTAGTGTAATGTTTTGATTTTTCGTGTTTCTTTAGTAGTCGTTTAGAAGCTGTCATGAATTATTCTAACAAACAGTACTCAGATTTGTCTTGCTATGATTTTGTTAGAAAACTTGGTATAATCATTAGAGGTAAAAACGTTTGTCTTATCTTTTTCTCTCAGGGATTTTAATCTAACAACCACAGGTCAAGAAAACCTGTGTGATTTATTTTAGTGTAATAGTTGAAAATATATGGATAAACAATCACAGATGGAATGCATTGTTGAAATTTTGATGTCTTTATAGCACCATTTGAGAAAACAGACTTTTTGTCATGCACTCTTCCACGTATAATTATTTATCTCAAAGAAAATAAATGAGAGGGAAGTACTGACACCAGGAGGAAGAAGTAAATAAAACCGGTAACATGACGAATGAATGAACGCTCACATGTTTAAACGTCGATTCACACAAGTTTGTACGGTGTTGTTTCTCCTGAAAATGAAGATCAGGAAACCCATTAAACTCTCTGGAATAAGATATACCACGAAGATTGCTGTCAAAAGTGTCAAAGTTGCACTATGAATATCTAATTGTTTTATTTTTTCAGCTATACACAGGAGTTCTTTTAACACTTCCTAGGGGGAGGATAATGTATAGATCTCTCAAGAAACCAAGTCTCAAATTCTCAAAAATTCTCACCATCAGTTTATCCTTCCAACTTGAGGTGTAGAACACGCGGGTAGCTGACCAAGACACAAAGTAGCCAGTTAGTTAACGCTGGTCGAGGCGATGTGTGTAGACGGTGGTCAATAGTTGGCTGGCCCACTTGTTGCTGCCAGTCAGGTAATTCAAGATAATTGGATCTGGTTCTGTTCCCCGCCCTCGTGGCTCTATTCCTTGCCCACGTGGCTCTATTTCCGGCCTTCATCATCTGTTTCCGACACACGTGGCTCTGTTTCCGTCATTTGTGGGTTTGTTTCCGGCGTTCGGGTCTCTGTTTCAGGCACTCGTCCATCATTGATTGAAATGAAGAAAACAAATTCACAACAGGAAACATTATTTACAACTTCTTGCTCCGTCTTACACAATGTCGTCACAAATTACCACCAATCGTGTCAAGGTAAATAATGTTTTGGAGGAATAACGAAACCAAATACTGTAACATTAAAGTAACAGAAATACGGACGGACGGACAATTCCAACTCTCTAGTCTCCGTAAATATTCAAGTTAGACCGAAAAACAACGGAGATATATTTATATATGCAAATGTTTCCCCGGCGCCTGGTCTTTCATCACTGGAGAAAAACACGATCTTCCTCCTATTTTATTATGAAGATGTTTGTTTAGATGAATAAATAGCATTTAAGACGTGATGACAGACACTGAAGATTATACCATTAGATTAGTAAACGTGATGCTATTCTGTATTTGGATTAGACAGAACGCTTGGCTAGGAGGAGGGTGGCCTCCTGTAGATTTGTTTGCACAGCAGTTAAGGTTATGAACTATAGTAAAGACACACAAATAAAAGCACCATAGACCTTTTGTTATGTGGGCTTAGTTATTTTTTAGGGTATATTTCCTACACAAGATTCATGAAGATAATTGATATGACTAATTATTTTTCATTTTAGGTTATTTCTTATGAGTTCTGTCTTTACCATTACACCTGTCCTTACCCTTACACCTGTTCTTCCATTACACCTGTCCTTACCATTACATATGTCCTTAGCATTACACCTGTTCGTACCATTACACCTGTCCTTACCATTACATCTGTCTTTACCATTACACCTGTCCTTACCATTACACCTGTCCTTTCATTACACCTGCCCTTATCATTACACCTGTCCTCACCATTACACCTGTCCTTACCATTACACATGTCCTTACCATTACGCCTGTCCTCACCATTACGCCTGTCCTCACCATTACACCTGTCCTCACCATTACACCTATCCTCACCATTACACCTGTCCTCACCATTACACCTGTCCTCACCAATACACCTGTCCTCACCATTGTACCTGTCCTCACCATTATACCTGTCCTCACCATTACACCTGCTCTCACCATTACACCTGTCCTCACCATTACACCTGCTCTCACCATTACACCTGTCCTCACCATTACGCCTGTCTCACCATTACACCTGTCCTCCTGCAGCCTTGCGCCTGTCCTCTACATTACGCCTGTCTCATCATTTCATCCTCACCATTACGCCTGTCCTCACCATTACGCCTGTCCTCCACCATTACACCTGTCCTCACCATTATACCTGTCATACCATTACACCTGCCATACCATTACACATGTCACTTGCATTACGCCTGTCCCTCACCATTACGCCTGTCCTCATCATTACACCTGTCTTCATCATTACACCTGTCCTCATCATTACACCTGTCCTCACCATTACACCTGTCCTCACCATTATACCTGTCCTCACCATTACACCTGCCCTTACCATTATACCTGCCTTCACCATTATACCTGTCCTCATCATTACACCTGCCCTCACCATTACACCTGCCCTCACCATTTTCCTGTCCTTACCATTACACCTGCCCTCACCATTATACCTGCTCTCACCATTATACCTGCCCTCACCATTATACCTGCCCTC
>NW_024721278.1:0-7594 GCF_018991925.1 Homarus americanus | reverse complement strand
CACCTCTCACCACACAGCCTCACCTGTCACCACACAGCCTCACCTGTCACCACACAGCCTCACCTGTCACTTCACAGCCTCACCTGTCACCACACAGCCTCACCTGTCACCACACAGCCTCCCTTCTGTATGGTTGTAATGGTTGGTCTCTGACGCCCTGCTCCTGTACCAGTCCACTACTGTATCTCTCAGTAGGTTCCTTCACTTGCCTCTATCATTATGAGTATATTGTCAGCATCACCTTGTGTCCAGCGTCTTGATGTTTAGCTCAAAAGATTAATTTTACCTCTTTCCTTATTTTTATCTTCATATATACAGAATAACGATATATTCTGTATATATATATATGACGTCAATTATAATATAAAAAAATCAGACATCGTGAGATAGTTTGAGAGAAGAGCGAGAAGTGGGTGGGTGTATTGCAGCAGAGCAGTGAGGAAATATTCAGCGGTAGTTCTGGAGTCGACTGTGAAGAATTGATGGTCGACGTCGATTTATGGCCGAGTCGTGTTCGTACTGCGCCTCTTCTTTCATTCACTTCTTGTTGTTTCCTGCTAACAGATCGTGGTGACAGCTGAAGGGGAAGTGTCACCTGCCTTGACACTACTCCTCTTATTATACGTTATTGTTCCTCTTTACATATATTGTAGCAGGTCAGGAGTCATACTTCACTGACCTGTTAATGTTTGGTTGTGGGTGAATTTGACAGCATCATTTATCAATAAGTAAGTGTGTCCCATGAGTTACCAGTCAACCAGGTGTGTTACAGGAGTCACGAGGAAGGTAACAAGTGGTTGTCATGAGTTACCAGTCAACCAGGTGTGTTACAGGAGTCATGAGGAAGGTAACAAGTGGTTGTCATGAGTTACCAGTCAACCAGGTGTGTTACAGGAGTCATGAGGAAGGTAACAAGCGGTTGTCATGAGTTACCAGTCAACCAGGTGTGTTACAGGAGTCATGAGGAAGGTAACAAGCGGTTGTCATGAGTTACCAGTCAACCAGGTGTGTTACAGGAGTCACGAGGGAGGTAACAAGTGGTTACAGAGCCAGCATGACGATACGAGGCTCTTGGGGGAAGAACTTGTCTCCCTCTTAATATGAGACGCACGACCTACTAAGATTAATACATAAATGAACAAAGTTGGAAAGTGTCGTTATGGGTGTTAGACCTTCATGTATATGAGTCAAAAGTTAGGCTGTAGAAAGTTTGGTGAGCTAACAAGTTTGTCTTGAGATAACCAGCTAGATATTGTGTCAAGGGAGGAGGGAAGCTGGCAACTGGGAGAGGAGGTAAGATGGCAGCTGGGAAAGGAGGGAAGATGGTAGCTGGGAGAGGGGGGGAATGGTAGCTGGGAGAGGGGGAGAAATAGCAGCTGGGAGAGGAGGAAGATGGCAACTGGGAGAGGAAGGACGATGGCAGCTGGGAGGAGGGTGGCGGCCTGGGGAGGAGAGAAGATGGTAGCTGGGGGGTGGCTGGGAGGGAGAAGCAGCAGCTGGGAGGGAGGGAGGGTGTTCCTTGGCAGGAGGAGGGGGAGGGCAGCTGGGGAGGGAGGGAGATGGCAGCTGGGGAGGAGGGAGATGGTGGCTGGGGAGGTGGCAGCTGGGAGGGAGAAATGTGGCTAGGAGGGAAGATGGCAACTGGGAGAGGAAGGACGATGGCAGCTGGGAGAGGAGGGAAGATGGCAGCTGGGAGAGGAGGGAAGATGGCAGCTGGGAGAGGAAAGAAGATGGCAGCTGGGGAGGTGGGAAACTAACAACTATGTTGGGAGGATGGAAACAAAAGTAGGAGGAAGGTTGACACACAGGAGATAGGAGAGAGGCAGCTGGCGGAGGGGACAGCAGCAGCTGGGAGAGGAAAGGTGACAACTGGGGACATGAGGTCGACCAGCAAGAAATGACATATGGCTTATGGGTGTATAGTGTACGGGATGTGCAGTAGTTACACACTGGTTATTGGGTGATGTACAGCAGTGACATCTACAGTAACTGGGGCGGGCGGGGCGGGGCGGGGTGGGGCGGGGCCAGTTAAGAATGTTTAGCATCATAAAAATCTTAATTATGTCTATGTTGACAGAGTTTCATTAAAAGCTATAAGGACATATTCAGCGGCCTTAGAGTTTCAAATCCTCCTAATAACTTTAGGGAAAAGCTTCCAGTGAAGACCTAAACACCTGTTCAGACTACAGGGCCAAACGTACAACAAATTCAACTTATAGATCAACTGTTCATTAGTTTAGCTTCTCCTACTGTGTCAAGGTAATCTACTCCAGCCAATACATCTATCATCTACTTTTCTGTGTCTCTAAATCTGACACGTCAAACATTGTGAGTCATTATCCGAGACAATCTATTACCCGGGCAGCACGTAGTCACTCCCGAGGTTGAATTCAGGTAGATGAATCTATAACAGTATAATTATCTCTCTAGTAGTCATGGTGTATACTGTACCATAGTGTAGCATACTGCCTGGAGGTATAGGATGGCAAGACGGTGAAAACTTCAGTCAGTGTTGTGATGTATCTACTTTAGCCTTCCTTTGATGCACTGCAAGAACTATCGACTCATGAGACAAGAAACTAAAGTTCATCAGTAAAGGAACTTCAAACACATCCAACGACGCCCGTGTTGATGTCAGTGCTCGAGGATTCTGGACGCGGGGACAGTGAGCCTTCTTCGACATCAGGATTTTTGATCCCCTAGCCGCCTGTCACCGTAACTTAGCTCTCGATGTTGCACACAGGAGGAACGAGAACGACAAGATAAGGGCATACGGGGAGAGAATTAAGAACGTTCATCAAGGCAGCTTCACTTCTCTAGTGTTCACAACCTCTGGTGGGATGGGACCAAGTGCAAGATGCTTTTACGCCAGACTCGCGGAGGTGATATCCGAACAGAAGCAGCAGCCCAAAAGTTATGTTACAGCCTGGATGAGATGTCGACTGTCCTTCTCTCTCCTTCGGTCGGCTTTGCTCTGCCTCAGGGGAACGAGAACATCGGCCCCAAAGCCGACAGCAGTTGTAGATATTGACTATGAGGCTACAGTCACTGAATGCCGCATAGATCTGCGGCTCAACTAACCCAACACAGCTAAGATAGCTACTTATGTATAAGGATATTTAATATTAAGGTAATAAAATGGTGGCGAAGGTATGACTATTGGGGGAGGCTGGAGGCCATTTTATTGTAGAAAAAAAGTGGAAGAGCAACTAAATCCAGAGTGAGCCATCGAAGAAAATTTGTTTCTTCAAAGTAGAGAGACTTAAGGAAACACTTTCTCCTGTGGCCTGGAGTGAGACTTGAGGACAATCTCTCTTTCATATGGCTTCGAGTGAGACTTGAAGGCAATCTCTCTCATGTGGCCTCGAGTGAGACTTGAGGACAATCTATCTCATGTGGCCTCAAGTGAGACTTGAGGACAATCCCTCTTGTGACCTCGAGTGAACATAATGGATGGAGTCATTAAGATGGCACAGATCCAGACCCGGAGTCATAAAGCACCAATATCATCTTCCCCTGAAGTCCTCTCATGCTGCCTAAAGAATATCTTTTAGTATCCTAAACGAAATTTACACGTTCGTGTTTGACGTTCACGATGGTGGAATTGGCTACTGCGAAAATTATAACACTAGATAAAATACTAATTATAAAGTAATCAAAATTATGAAATGAAGAAAAAATGACAAAGAAGTGTTTGAGTCCTTATATAAGGCAAATAGATTTGGAGGGAAGAAACTTATCTATAAGATCAGCATAATAACGAGGAACTTAAATAATTGAAGTCATCATTGATAAGATGATAGTTAATGATATCAAGGTTATATAACAGGTATATCAGAGATACTTTTCTTCGCAGTTTGTTGAAGTATTGCATCGAGAATAAGATAGAAAAAAGTAGATGAACAAAGACGACAGATGAAAATGATGGAGATATTTATAAACAGGAACAATCCACTCAAGACATCCACAGTGATGGAGCCTTGGCAGATCTATAATGAATGTTGTTGACGCCGCCACGATAGTTGTCACCGAGCACCTCGACTGTTGCTCTACAAGACAATTCCTACAGTGTATTGGTCATCTTACAACCATTTATAGTTCTCACACTTTAGACGCTACAGGTGTAAAAAATAAAACATATGAAGGTAAAAGTGGTTAATCATTTACATATTTGTTCAGTGTTATCACCTGCTGACGATGAACAAAAACTATAGAATGAAATAGTATTTTTTAATGATTTTGTTTTACCCCGACAATTGGTGTATAAAAGAACATAAATAAAAGTTTGATGACAGTTTTCATGGGGAAATAAATTTGAGAGTGTCAAGTAAAAGAAGATTAAAATGTTGGCAGTCCAGAGAGAGCACTTCAACGTGCATTCTTTAACTTTGTTTTCATCAATTTGGATCTGAAGAAACAAGTAATCTAGTTCTTCCCCAGAAAAGTTAAGGCATGAAAACTTATTCCCTGAAAAGCTAAAAGAGTGTAATGTAAATATCTTCTGGTAAATAATTTTTTTTTTTTACATTTTATTTAGAATTTGTCACTCAGAGTTAATAAGTTTATCTGGTATTTTACTTATTACTTTTATCTGGCAATATATGAGACATTATTGTTTTTGATTTTCAACTGTAAATCACTGAACATTACTGAAACATCTGGGAAATGTAGTGAAAAAATTACTTTCAAATTACTGTCTAGAATTTTCACAGTAATGGTTTGTTGTTTTGTCTAAAACTGCCCCGACGTGTAGTGTTACCAGGTGTTACGAGTTGGGGATTTAGAATATAGTTAAAAGTCTACCCAGATCCCAACAGGCAACAAAAAAAAAAAACAAAGACAATCGGACTATAAAAGGGTAGACAAAGGATGCGAGTTTTTGTTGTGTATAATAAAGTACCATAAATCCCTTAACAAAATATTCAGCTTCCTATAAAACAATCGTGAAGCAAGGTGGAGGTGGGAGGCAATATAAGATTACAAATACTTAAGTGCGGAGCTGAGATGGCTGAAGAGCAAGGCTGAGTATTGTAGAAGACGGTAGGTAGTCACTGTGCCGTAGGTTTCCAGGATAGGTGATCCTGTGGTCACTTCCCAGAGTGAAGTCCTCTCTCCTCGAATTGGAGCTGACAAAGAAGACTTTGAGGAGGTGACGCAACAACCAGGATATGGAGAAGGGAAACCCGGGAGTGGTAACTAAGACGAGTCATACTCGTGTCTCGTCCCTAGATGGCGTTGCTCGTGGTGCTGGGTAGGTAGATCAAAACAATAGATGGCGTGGTTCGTAGTGCTGGGTAGGTAGATCATGACAATTGGTGGCGGGGTTCGTAACACCAGGCAAGGTGTGTTCTTGAGCCGCATCATATTTACCCCCCATAAAAAAGTCACGGGTGGTATTTTGTATTGGATGTAAATATTAATTTCCCGCTTTAGGAACAAATTTTCCGGGGCTGAAAATCTGGAGAATTTTCTGAAAATGTCTTGAATAAAGATGAAAGTATTTTTGTAAGGGACCTGACCAGACTCAATGTCAGGTGGAGGTAGGGTGGGGGATTAGTGGTCTCATATTACTGACCTTCTGATGGAATGGGAGATTGTGATAAGTATAAGTATAAATGAGCAAAGTTGTAGCCCTTCAACATTACATTACATAACATTTTTAAATATGGAGTGATAAAGCAGAAAGGTGTGGGTGATTAGAGAGATGGAGTGGAAAGGAGTGGTAACACGCACCAGTGTTGCCTAGCGATAAGCTCCTCAACAGCTGATCTTTTAATTCGCACTCCTTCTTTCCCTCCTCTCTTCCGACCTGATAACTCAATAACCAACCCCCCCCCTTACAAAGGGAATCTCTTTGGCATCTTATTCTTCTCCAATTCCACCTTAGATGATTCCCACTCTATCCCTCCTACCCTTGCCTCTCCTACTGAACCTATGCACTTTCCTATAATCTCCACTCGCAGGGTTGCCGGTGTGTTCTCCTGGTTGGATGTGAGTAAGGCGCATGGACCAGACGGAATACCCCTCTTGTTCTGAGGGAGGTTTTTAAACCAAATCCTTCTCAACTATCCCATTGTTCTTAACTTCATCTCTTTCTAAGATTTTCGAAACAATCTTCAACTCCCATTTTCTCAGTCGACCGTGAACGCCATTCTCTTTTGTTAGATCACCAGTATGGCTTTCGCCAGGCAAGATCTACAGTACTGGTCATCTGCTCTCCTACTGCACCCATCTTTGGTCATCCTCTCTTAGGGATTATGAGGAAACTCTCGTCGTGGCCCTCGACATCTCCAAAGCATTGGACAGGGTATGGCACAAGCCTTTGCTTTCTAAACTTCCCTCTTATGGTTTCTCTCCCCCACTTTGTTTTCTAATCTCTAGCTTCCTTGAGAACCGATCCATGACAGTTGTTGTCGAGGGATCGATCTCTTGCTCTTTCTCGACCAATAGTCGTGTCCCACAGGATTCTGTTCTTTCACCTACTCTCTTCCTTTTAATTATCAATGATTTACTTCACACAACTAATTCTATCCATTCTTACGCTGATGATTCTACTCTTCACTCTTCTAAACATTTTCCCCTTCCTCCTAACTTTCAAACAGATCTGTTTCTAGAGCTGATATCATTACATCTATCAATGCGGATCTGTGCAGCATCTCCGAATGGGGAGGTAGAAATTTGTTTAAATTCAATAGTAGTAAAACTCAGTATTTACCAATTACACTTTCTAAATTAGATGATCTCCCACTAATCACATTTCAGGACGCTATCATTTTGCCAAATTCTAAAATAGATATGCTAGGCCTCACCATTTCCTCTAATATGTCATGGAAGGCACATAGCTACTTCACTCCTGGGCAGTTGCTTCAAGTATATAAGGGATTCATTCGTTCTAACTTGGAGTACTGTTCTCATATCTGGGGTGGCTCTTCTGTCCAACTGTTAGATAGGGTGGAATCAAAGGCATTTCGTCTTATTAACTCACCTCCTTCAGTTGACAAACTTTCTTCCCTTTCTCTTTGCCGCACTGTTACTTCACTCTCTCTTTTTTATAGGTACTTTAGCGGGCAATGTTCGGTGGATTTAGCATCCTGTGTACCGCCGGCAAGGCCGTGGGCCCGTAACACATGTCATGCCTACGGTGCCCACCGTTTGTCTGTGGATCTCGGTCACATTAGAATAACCTGTTATAGTGCATCCTTTCCTCACACAGCCAAACTGTGGAATGCTCTGCCTTCTTCTGTGTTTCCATATTCATACAATCTGTCTCACTTTAAAAAGCTGATTTTCCGGCATCTTCGTGGTGTAGATTAGTATAACCTTTTTCTTTTCAAATTTTAATTTCTTTCTGTTCTTATTTTTTTGCCCCCTAGGCCCCGTTGTGGTTCGTTCGACCTGTGCCCGGGTGGGCTAATTCCCGTAAAATAGAAAAAAAATGCAGTCACACAACAAGACCCCCACTGGATACTTGTTGTCTTAATTCCCGTGTGTGTGTGTGTGTGTGTGTGTGTGTGTGTGTGTGTGTGTGTGTGTGTGTGTTTAGCTTGCCAAGCACATTGTAGGATTTGAAGAAGTTGATGAAGAGTTTGTTCAG
>NW_024721277.1:152500-241475 GCF_018991925.1 Homarus americanus | reverse complement strand
CCTCCTCTCCCTGTGCTTCTCCTACTCCTATGCTACTTCGCCCCCTGTGCTCCTCCTCCCCCTTTTGCTCCTCCTCAGGGCCGGATTCAGGAGTGGGCAAAGTGGGCAGCTGCCCAGGGGCCTCCACAATCTGGGGGCCTCCACATGTGCGGTAGTAGCTATATCAGCGCTGGTCGACTTGAAACCACATGAATGACTCCAGTCATGTCTCACGTGTGTGTGTGTGTGTTAGGAATTTGTACACTATCAATAAATATACAGCTAATTAAAAATTTCTCAATGTTCTAATTTCCTCAATATAAATGCATATGGCTTTAAAATTCTCCAAAGAAGTGTTCAAACTTCTAAATTTTCCCGGGGGGCGCTGTAAGCCCCCCGGAACTCCCAGATGTTTAGGCTCGCTTCACTCGCCACCCCACCCTCTTCAGTAGTTATAATGAGGGGGGCCTCCACAAAGAGGCTGCCCATGGGCCTCCACAGGTCTAAATCCGGTACTGGCTGGAGCTACTGTAGTATACGGTGTACAGAGGTGGAGTTGTGTCTACCGGGCTATTTACACTGTATTGTAGGGGTATCGAGATATTAATGTTGTCTAGCACTCAGGATGGAAGGAAACTCTAATGTGGTTTTCTTGTATAATATAAGTTATATGATAGACAGTCTGGTACTGGAGATGCCGTGTGGTGATGGGCTGCTCAGTAGAAGCGTTCGGTGAGTAGCGTGTTGAAGGAGGTAGATGTGCAGGAGCTTCGTTAGAGAAGATGTTGCCTGTTGCTGGCCTCCTGGTTGAATGAATGTTAACAGCGTGGAGCTTGCTGGAGGAGGTGTTGCTTGTTCAGGAAGATGGGCCAGAATGAGAGTTGGTTGGTGAGGAAGCTCAGAGAAGGGCAGCTGGTGGGTCGCCATGCTCACTGGCGGGAGCGAGGACCGCCAGGCAGGCGAGGAGAAGCAAGGGCTGCCAGGCAGCGGTGGAGGAGGAGGTGTTGCTTGTTCAAGAAGAATGGTCAGAATGAATCTCAATGGAGAGACAGAGCTTATATACCCAGCAGCAGCCGCCAGTCCTCTATGAATCATGTTGGGAAAACCCAGAAAGTCGCCGGTGACTAGTTCCGTTGCTAAGATACGGTAACATCTGGTTGGTTGCTAGGGAAGGCGGTAGCAGGTGGTGGCTGTGGCTACGCAGTTGTAGGCAGTTGTAGGGGAGACGTCCACTACAGTATCATCCATTAATATAACGTAGGTTAAGTTCAGTATCTGTAGTTCATACCCTAATATGTACTTTATTGTATTATGTTATTGTATTACAAATGTTGTTTCTCTTGTTTTCTGATGTAATGTATAATAAAGCCTCCAAGTGCTCAACTCTACTATACACAATGTATTTTTACTGAACATGTGATGAATTCCCAATAAAGATCAATAAATCAGTCGAAATTGTCTCTTTGAAACCTTTTTGAGACGTTAATAATAATTAAAATACTACTAAAAGATGCTAATAAATAAAGCACATTATATACACAATAAAACTCTTGTTAAAGAATCAATACCACTGCCCGAGCGGCTAGTAAGCTAATAAGGGCTAAAAATATACAACAAAAAATAAATACAAACAGGAGTATAGAACTGTAGTGGATTCCTCCCCTATAAACGCTGTTTGTCGCTGTGTAGCCGACCCTTTTCGAATTCCCCAGCCTACGCCTCCAGCGCCGCCTGACGGAGCGGGGGTCATCTATCAACCCACACCTAACCCCACCTTATAAGACCTCACCCCGCTGTGACCGCTCTCTTTCTACCTACGGCCACCAGCAAGCAACACCTCCTCCTCTGCTCCAGCCTGGTGGCTCCCGCTCCCGCCGGCGACCTTGGCGTCCCTCAAACTGCATGCCCTCCTCTGCCGCACCCTCACCAACCAGCTCTCTCCACTCAACGCTTGTAACCATACTGCCTACCCAGCACCAAGCTGCATTGTACATCCAATACAATATGTATACAGAGAGCACATTGTGAGTTTCCTTTCTCCAACCCATCCTGAGTGTGAACCCAGTGCCGGATTTAGACCGGTGGACACCCATGGGCAGCCTCTTTGTGGAGGCCCCCCTCATTATAACTACTCAAGAGGGTGGGGTGGCGAGTGAAGCGAGCCTAAACATCTAGGAGTTCCGGGGGGCGCTGTAAGCCCCCCGGGAAAATTTAGAAATTGAACACTTCTTTCCTCCCTCCCTCCCGCGGGTGGACACGTCATATTACTTTAAACCAATCACAGCTAGCAGCAGAGGGAGGTAAGGATGCATGGCCCAATTACAGTCCGATACGTCATATGACGTCACTGATAACGCAACAAAGACACACACTGCGCAACCTACTCGCGCCGCTTACACAACGTGGCGGATGGCGGGAGAGGGCGGGAGGTTTGGATCCAAAAATGGCGCGGCTCGCCAGCCACTCTCCGCGTAAAGGGGTACACGCACCGCGGAAAGTGAGCATTCCGGTTTCGGCAGGGTACCGCGTAAACGTGGAAACACGTAATGTGGGACCGCGTAAAGCAAGGGTTGACTGTAACCTTTTTCTTTTCTATTTTTAATTTATTTTTACTCATATTTTGTTGCCGTCCAGGCCCCGTTGTGGGTCGATGACCTGTGTCCGGGTGGGCTATTCCCCATAAAAAACGACTTTTCCTTATTATTTTTTAGCAGAGGCTATGGCCACCCCACTTTTTCATCAGTTTGTATATCCGTTTTTGGGACATCTGAATCTCACTTCATATCAAGAACAAGTACCAGTACCAATATGTCTTAGATGGGTTGGTGATGATTTTGAGACACTCAAAGAATTCATTACCTTTGCTTCTCTCATGTGTATGTTTATATGTGTATACTGTCGTTAATAAAGCTGCACTAAAATTCCTGTTTGAAACTTGCAATCTATCCCTTAAAAGTATCTCAAAATGACCCAAAATCCTTCAAATTTCAAACCCCAGCTGCTCATTCTCTCATGAGAGACACCCCACTTTCAGCAACAATGCCACAATTCAGTTAATAAGAAAATGACAGTTTCAGGAGTGGAACACCTTGAGGTAGTGACTGGAACACACCCAGAAAGAAACAAATGCTCATATCTTAACTTCATTTTCTCAAACAATATTACATCTGGTTCCAAAACAATACAACAGATACATACAAACATATACATCATAGTCTGAGGTACAGTCACAATCCAAAGTTTCAACACCCTACTCGACAACCCCCTGGCTGGGTGTCCACTACCTCAACGCTGGCCTCGGCGAACACCCAGCCATGGAGGGGGTGTCGAAACTTTGGATTGTAACTGTACTGTAGCAGGGTGTTGTGGTCTGCTGTAAACATTAAACTCTCTTAGCCTAGGTGCTAGTAAACAAGAATGAATGAAATATAAACAACTCAATCTGAATCAGAACGATCAACCTCATCCTCATCACTTCCCAATATTTTCCAAAATGCCAATGATACTTTTTCAGCAAAATCTCGCTGTTGGTTTGGAGGAAGTGTCGCTGCTGTCCGCTTCAGATGCACAAAATTGGAGAATAAGTTTTCAAAATCACTATCTTCTCCCTCAAGGCAACTCCCAAGCTGGATTGGATCCACTAATTCATCTGGAAATTTTAGGAAAAAGTTTTAATTTTTCAAGTAAGAATATTGTACTATTGGTATTAAAGGACAATAGATACTTAACTGTTTATTTTACTTGGGTTTTCTCTAAACTCACAAAGTTCAACATTTTATCAACATAACCTCCTCATTAGAATCCTTTCAATCACGGGGGCCTTAAATTCACCAGTGAAAGAATCACATGATATTTCTTGTCTAACACACTGGTCTACACTAACACTGCCATACACTTACACACTCAATTATCATTCCACATCTAATTCTTACCCATGTCAAGCAGGAGTGGTACCTTTAATAATTTTATTCTTTATGGATTACCTAAACATTAGTCCACCCAGATACTTTAAGGATGATTAAACTTAAGGTGAACTCTTGGGGCTTATCTTCAAGAGTCTCGATTATATCACTCATATGTGTGTATATTTTAATATATACGGTATACAGTACTGTACTGCACAGATGTATACAGTATATACCTGTATGAGAGGGCACTTGAAAGTTCTGTATCTTCAGGATATAGATGATACTACAGTATTAGCTCTGTATACCAAATTCCTAGACAGTATACCTAACCTTCTACTGAACCCTTCCTAAAATATTCGAATATAATATTGTAGTACAATTCTGTAATGTGACTTAAAAATAAAGAAAATGTGCTATTTGGTGCCGGGATAATAAAAAATTATCGCAAAATAATAAATTTTCACATAAAAAAGAAAAATTCCTTCCTCGACTCCAAATAAGTTAGTGTGTCATATTAAATTCCTGGTCATTTGTTTACACAGACAAACAGTTGATCAGCCAGCAGCCAAGGATGAGCTATTAATGTAATATAGAACTACTTTTCGTACAATATCTATGTGTTACCGTATTTTTTATGTAATATGTATAATATTTAGTGTTTAATAAAGTCTTGTGTTACCAAACTATAATTTATAAAACAAAAAAATTTAGTTTTGTGACACTTTATCTAGACTAAAAATACTGTACCAAACTTTTTCATAATTACCAGACAATGTTCGGCATTGGACTACTGTACTTTTTCGCATATATTTTATACAGAAAAATTCCCTATCCCGAATTGGCTGCTCACCAATTATTCCGGTAAAGAGGTAACAATGTACTGTTACTTTTAATGTAGTTAGTGAAGATATTACAAAAACCAGTGAACTGATTAACTGTAGAAGGTAAAAGAGTTAATACACTATATACAAGTATATAGAAGTACAGTACAGTGTTGGTTCTTTTCAAGGTTGAAATTATTCCCAAAATATATATCTTAAGGCAAGAAGAAAATGAAAAAGGTAGAATATTATGTGATGATAAATAAAAGAAGTTAAAACAACAAGAATAAGTTACACAAAAACATATTTCACAATCATAGAGATCTGTTAGGTTGGGAGAAGGCTGTTGAAAAGCCATGTATGACCAACATAATCAGCAGACACCAGAAGAAGGTAAGAAGCCTTTGAAATATTGTACTGCATACATTGTTGCAGGGGATTGTTAATGATAAGTTATTCTAATAAAAACAAATGATGAAGTACCAATACAGTATGGGCTAAACCAATGACCAAAACATTGAACAGTTATATACTAAGAAAAATAAGATACAGTACACAGAGACCTCATTATTAATTTGGGTTCCATTTCTAAAAGTCCCAATGAAAAAACAGCAATATTTTCTATATAAATCAATGTGATACAGGGGAGGGAGTATCGGGTTCCAATTTAGTTAAGTTTGATTACAGAAACAAGTATTAATCATATAAGTACTATACACCAATAAATAAATAAACTTCTATTAATATTAATATGAAGTGTACAGTAATGAATAAAGTTAATGATATATGATTGCAGTACAGTACTCGATATCCATAACTCATGTTGGAACACACAGGAAACAGTGGACTGTTCATGCATCCCGTGGTGGAGAAGTACATGAGCAGTGGCACAACACCTGATAGTAAACCACCTCCCAGCACTATGACATAAATAACACACCTTGAGTGTGGACAATTGCAACAGAAAGCAGTTGTTCAGTCTCAAGGAGACCAATACTTTATTAACAAGGTTTTTGAAATGAAGAAATTGGTGTTAAAGTGAGAAAAAATGGTGTCTTACGAATTATTTACTTTATTTTATTCCTCACTTAAATACTCAGACAATTGTAAAAAGAAGGATGAATCGAGCAACTAAGCTAGTGGGTCTTATAAAATGATTGTTCAGATATCTAGACAATCTGTCCCTTGTAATGCTCTTCAAGAGCGAGGTGCTTCCCCATCTGGAATACTGTCACCCCATCTGGTTTCCGAGATAAGCGAGAGACTGTCAGTAGATTGAAAATGTCCAAAGGAGGGTCACCAGACTGGTGCCTGCACTACGGCACCTCTGTTACCCAGAGAAATTAGAACACGTGCAGTTGCCTAGGTTATACTATAGGCATGTAAGGGGTGACTTAATAGAACTCTATAAACACCTCCACGGTAATTACTCGGTCGAATGCTTATACCTGGAGCTGCCAGATGTCCACCCCACTAAGTGTCACAGCTTAAGGTTGAAGAAGCCACAAATTCAGAAAATTGTGATGGCAAACTTTTTTGCAGAAAGAATTGTGAACACTAGGAACAATCTGCCAGTGAGTGTTATGACAACACCGAGTGTGAGCTCTTTTTAAGACCAGATCTGACCAACATTGGAGCAGGTAGAAATACATTCTGGAGCCAGTACATGCCCAGTACTTGCCACCAGTGCATAACAGAGACGTGACTGACTGCTGAAACTACTACCGAGGCTATCAGGGGCAAAGAGGATAAAAGTAAAAAAGAAAAAAGTAAAAGAAGAAAACACAGTTTCCTTGCTAGCAGATATTTTGAATTATTGTACAGTATATACAGTATTATTTATATTTAATATTTTATTGCCTCCCACGAATTGCTGAAGGTGTAAAATGAAATACTCAAATAATCCAGGATTACTGTATACATATAACCAAGTATGGCGTACAGTACTTATAATAATATTTGGGTAGTAAAAACTGCTTTACGTAAAAGTGAATACAGTACATGAGTAGCAGGTATATGAATAATGTGGACTCCCTGTACTGTGGAAATATAAATAAGGAAGAGAGGATTAAAGGTGGATATAATAATGTATACATGAGTAGAAGAAGCAGAGGGAGGCAGAGGCTGGGATGGATGAATGACACTAACAGCTGTGGTTCCCCAAGAGATACAAATTCTGGAAAGGAGGGTCATGGCCACCAACCTTCAGATATGAGGAAGACACCTTGATTGTACTGTATATATATAAGAGACAGAATGATTAACTTGATACCTACTGCTACACCAATTATTGTATCTTTCAAATGGTACAAAATTTATACTATACTGACCTAACTCATTATTTTGCATATTATTGTTTTGCAATGTAGTCCCAGTGGAGGAGGATTCATTCTTACCATCACTGACTGTCATATCAGCCAATCTTGAATACAATACTTCATCTGTTTCATGGACACTGTCACTGGTCTTGTCCTCCATTGAAGCTACAGCCTGAAGAACTGCATTCAGTCTGCTCCCACGGCAATCTGAATTTGTGGGGAAGGATCACAACCAAGTAATAAAGAAATACTGCACCTCTTGTTACAATAATTATAATAAGTTAAACCAACTTTCAAATATATTTATAAGTTAGAAAGAGAATGACTCCTTTTCTTATGTAGACAACCCATTTGTGATTCACACACAGCATATTATAAGACTATTTTACAACAGCACTGTACTGTACTACTTATAAAATAATGACATGAAACATTTTAATCAATGAAATGATAATGAATATAAATTTAATCAATGAAATGATAATGAATAAAAATTAAGTTCAAAACAATACTATATAACTCTCTGAGTTTTAACACAAACCTAAATACAAATGAACACTGTCTATGTGAGACTAGACACTTTTATTGAACATTTTAGGTAATGGCCTTTAATAAACTGATCAAAAGTAAAGTTGAAGAAAGGTGCAGCCTAAGATGTACTACATACAATATACCTGTATTTAAAAAAAAATTTAAGTTGTAAATGAAACATTGAGTGAATAAAGAAAATCGAAATGAAATGTCTTGAAAACAGGGCCAATTATCAAAAGAAATCTCCAACTCCTTGCATCTTATAAGCAGATATTATATACTGTACTGTACTGTATATCTAAACTGTAAATGTAACATAAAACGAGATCATGACAAGAGCTCAAAGTCACACCTAACACTGCAAAACCCTGTTGGCTGATCTGCCATGCATAGTATAAGGATAGGGTGGTGGAAGGTGGTATTATGAGAACAGATCCTCCAGCTACTGCTCTTATATATGTGTGGTTTATGATCGTTGATATTAGCACTAATTCTGATAAAATGTCTCCTTAATCTATATGATATTTATCATTATGAGAAATGTTTAGATTTGAGATAAGAAACAATGTACAGTATCTATTTGTCACTGGTTATACAATTTTACAACAGATACACCATTGATGAATAGTGCAAAGTAACATCTCTAAACAAGTACAGTACTGTGTAGGAAAGTAAACTGGTCCCATTCTACTTTATTCCGTGAAATTTCACTTCAGTGATATCCGGAACAATTGGTGCAGAGCACTTCCAGGAATAAGAGATTTCCAAGCAACGAGACGACTCTCTCAAACCAGGAAAAATCCCCCACCGGTGAAATTTTTCAGGTACCGAGAAAATTTTCTCAGAATTTTCCCAAAAATGTGACCCTCAGAAAATCGTTCCCAAACCCGGAATTTTCCGGAAAATTCTGAGCAAATTTCAATTCCGGATATCAGAGAGTTCCGGCTAAGAGGGATTCCAGCTAACATAGATATAACTGTATTTTTATTTTCAAATTTTGAAATACATAAGATAAAACTGCCAATGATATGCTCATTCTAATAAGTCCATTTACCAGGTAACCACTGCTAACGTAATAATGTACGAAGGCTTGACCATATGGTATGGTGTGGGTCAATGAAGTTACTGGAATACTTGCATAGGATCAGTGCCATGAGGATGGTCAGTAAAAATTACAAAGGTCCAAAAACTGAATTAAGTAACTGAATGATTCTTCTAATTAAACAATTCATTGATATTGAAGAGATGACAATTAATCCCAGAGATCTTGCCTTCATCACATGGGTTTATGAGCTGGTGTTTTAGGGAGTTCTTACCCTTCATATTCAGGTTGGACCAAGTATGGGCATGAAGAGCCTGACGAATTCTCTTGAATCCCCAACTCTCGGGGAAATCATCTTCTGTATCAGAGTCTTCAGATTCATTTACAACTGGATTCAGTTCTATGAGTTCCCATCCATTGCTGATACACCACTGTTGGGCTGAAAATAAAATTCACCTTATTAAATACAACACAGATTTTTAATGACAAATAAAAATAATGAATAAAGAAAACCAGAAAACCAAGGCAGTTAATGTGGCAGCATATTTTCCTCCACCTTAGAGTTGAACACTATTACATATGACGAATTTTACGTGTTACTTTATATGCCCCAGTATGGAAGTGCATTGGTTTTCACACTTATTAATGAACAAAACAATGTTCACAGTGCTTCTACAGTACAGTGATATCCCCGTTAGCTGGAACAATTGGTGCAGAGCACTTCCGGGAACAAAAGATTTTTGGGGTATTCTCGGAATTTCCAGAAAATGCGTATGATTTTCATCTCTCAAACCCGGAAACAACTCCCCCATCCCCGGAATTTTCCGGGTATCGGGATTTTTTTCGGTACTTTCAGGAAAATGTGCCCCTCAGAAAATTTCATTTCCGGCTATCGGAGAGTTCCGGGTTTGAGGGATTCTGGCTTACGGAGATATTACATGTACATGTAATGTACAGTATTGTTAAGTGGTCAACTAGTATTGTTGTGTTGAGCATCAAGTTTCTGGTGTTACAGCTTTTGTTTGTGTCACACCATTATTTATATTAGACATAAACCTACAAAACTTACCATTCAACCTTGACAGTCCACTGTTACCTTCCTCAGAGGTACACGCATCACACACCAGCAACTGTACTTCTGGCTCAAAGTCCCCAACATTTTCCAATAAACCATTTAATCTCTCCAAAACATCTGTCTGTAAAAGAGAGATAATACTGTATTAAGTAACAAGTATCAAAATATTCCATTAATTTCAAAGCAAAAAATATTCAGATTGTGATGTTTATGCCAGTTAACATTATGACTACTTGATAAATTTTTACCAAAAAGAACAACAATTATAAAAAGAGGAGACCAGGGAATGGACACGAACCAGAACAGAGAAAAGT
Source organism: Homarus americanus (assembly GCF_018991925.1). Taxonomy (NCBI): domain Eukaryota; kingdom Metazoa; phylum Arthropoda; class Malacostraca; order Decapoda; family Nephropidae; genus Homarus; species Homarus americanus. The sequence continues at coordinate 231,487 of NW_024721277.1, read as the reverse complement.
TAAGTCCTAAAAATACTGTATAGAATGAAATGCTGTACAGTACATTAATTACTGTATTCATTATTGAGCTCCTTGGACAGACATATCCAAGTGTGAGAAAACTGACTTAACTTTGCTACATTAGACCCATCATCTGGCTCACTTTGTAAACTTTATCATTTTCACAACGTTAAAACAAAAATTCAGTCAACCACAACACATAGATCTTTTTTTTCTAGTTCTCTTTAATCAATTTATTTATTTTTACCCTCAACAAAATACATTCTATGCCTACTTCCTCCTGTTCTGCCTTAAGTCATTATTTTGTTCCACACTGAACACTTCTCACTTAATTCTCTTGACACACTGGTAGCAAAGTGCCACAGCCAGATATACCTTTTTCATACAAGAGACCTTGTGACCTTTAGACCCAAGACCTGTAAGACATATTCAGATCAAGAATTTTCCATGAAGTTCAAGTTATTTACGTATTCTTTAAGTCTACTCAGCCATTCTTTAGCCTTACACACAATACAGTATACTGTATATAAAAATGGAACACAGACAGATCGACAGACAGACGGATGGACAAGCAAACCAATAAACCCCAAATGACTTAACATAATGAAATACAATAAAATGCAATTCATGCACGTCATCTATTAATCATTTCACTTGCCCATTTAAGCCGATTGTCCTTTTATAATGTCATTCCGGTACCTTGAAAGAGTGGAAATGTTTCTAATACAGGTTGTACCTCTCTTGTCCGGCAACCTCGGGACCTGACCGGTGCCAGACCATGGAAATTCACCCGTTTCCTGGATAGATAGTGACTTGTGCTTACGCTTGGAAGCACTAGCACCACTTTCTCTGTTTCATGGTCTCTTTGAAGACATATTGAAGGGTTAAATGTCGTACAGTAGCTTCTCAAATTTTGCGAGTTTTTAATTCAACGATTTTTATTGGAACACACACACAAAAAAATATATAAATTTTGACTGCGGAAACTAGAATTTCGACGGGTTTGAACGGCTCACCAACGTTCAGACGTGCACAATCGTGTAAACAGCGTCATTTCTCTTATGTACAAAGGACTCATTATTGTTTATTACCAGTGGCGTGTCGTGAGAAAATGCTAGGGTAAGCAAATGACGCTTTCTTACTTGTAAAGTCACGAGATCTTAAAGAATTCTTTAGATCACAGACTGTATGTGATCTACTAAAGAATTCTTTTAGATCTCGTGACTTTACAAGTAAGAAAGCGTCATTTGCTTACCCTAGCATTTTCTCACGACACGCCACTGTTTATTACTGAATGTCTTTTTGATTGAATTAATGTTTATGTATGCAAAATGAGCAATGCAATTCATTAATAATACGTAGAATATTAAAACACACGAGGAGACGAGACGGCTTTGTTTTCGCTGTTTACAAAACCAGTGACTGACTGGTTCTACATATAAAACTGAAGAAAATAAGACCCTGGTTGTAGCTGTAGTAAAATTAATATGGTTATTTTAAGTAATGTTATTTAATGTTAATAAATGGAACAATAGAAGTAGCTAACGATAATGGTAAAGAAAAAAAGAGAGATCACGTATGAAAGTGAGCACATGTGAAAACATATTGTCATTACTCTACATAAGAATATGAAAACAACACTTATTTACCGTTCATATATATTTTAATTAATGTTCCTGAATTTTTTTTTATTGAATTAATGTTTGTGTGTGCAAAATAAACAATACAATTCATTAATAACACGTGGAATATTAAAACACACGAGGAGACGAGACGGCTGCCGGCATTGTTTTCGTTAATGCTTACAAAACCAGTGACTGATTGGTTCTACATATAAAACTGAAGAAAATAAGACCCTGATTGTAGCTGTGGTAAAATTAATGTAAAAAAATTAATATGGTTGTTTGAAGTAATGTTATTTAATGTTAATAAATGGAACAATATAAGTAGGTAACCATTAATGGTAAAGAAAAACAGTGAGACTCCGCGTATGTAAGTGCGCACACGTGAAAACATATTGTCATTACTCTACATAAGAATATGAAAGCAACATTTATTTACTGCTCGTATATATTGAAGGGTTAAATGTTGTACAGTACTCCGTATAGTCTGTATAGATAAGCAGAGAGAGAGAGAGAGCAGCCGAACTGCAGGATGTAAACAAACCTTAATTTCCCGCGGCTTTGTTGTTTTTTTTAACGGGGATTAGCCCACCCAGGCATAGGTCACTGACCCACATTGGGGCCTGAGGGGCGAAAATTTAATACTCCTGTAATAATAATAATTCAGATAAGTAAAAAAAAAAAAAAAAAAAGCTGCCTATCTACCTATTGGACAAACTAAAATAGTTCCGGACCACGGGAGTTTCTGTATCACAGAATGCCGGACTAGAGAGGTACAACCTGTATGATACAATCAGGCAGATTCATAGAACAGAAAGTCTTCATATGGAGAATTAAGAGTAAAAAATTATATAAACTACATTTCAGGTACAGTATCCTTAAATGATACTGAATAAGTAATAATGACATTTTAACCTAAAACTTTCATCCATGATCTAAAGTTAGTCAGATCTATAGACCTCTGTATGGGTATGTGGTGCATAGTCTGGAAATTTAATCAATATTCATTCACCAAGTCTTGAAATATCTCGAACACAAACATTTTAATGGTAGTGACCCTCTGAACTTGATCTAATCCAATGACATCCATGAGTAAATCAGGCTAAGAGCTTTGTGTTTCACTTTGGTCATTATCCCTCTACACTTAGGACTGATGAAACAGAAACTGGATGTAAAGAAAAGAACAAACCACCTGCAAACAGTTCCAGCATGACAACCACTAAGAGTTTTAAAGAGCTGAAGACATAGGTATCAATAGAAAATTTGCTGGGTAAATACAAGCACTTCTATTAGGGTCTGGAGGGATGTGCTTCCAATGACAGATTTTTTTTTTTTTTTTTAATTAAGACCCTTAAGTACAGTATACATATCTTGGAACATCAGACTAAATGCACACGCAATAAATAGTAGTTTCTCTCTCAAAAATTAAAAGAAAGTAGGCAGCCTTGCTATACTCACTCAATCTCTATCGTGTCCAATTCATTTTGATATCTGAGATTATACAGCATAAAGATAACTTTAAATACACAATACTGTTTTCTAGAAACTTACTCTGAAATTAATTGAGAAGGTGAAAAGAAATAAATGAGAAGTTATAGATCATTCTCTTTAGCACGAGTTTTTTGTACATGATCAATCACTCCTCCAGACAAGTACAATAATACAATTACTAACCTGCGATGAGTCACAGTACACCAGCAGCGCTTCACCGTGTTTTAGGATCCACGACAAACTACAGTCCGGCCGTGAGACAGCTGCAAGTTGAACTGACGCTGTGTAGTATTTGTTGTCCATATCCCACTGCCAGCATTTAATTTCATCCAATATTAGACTAGGTTCTGGAACACACTCCACTTCTAAAATACCTAAAAGAAAAATAACTGTATAGTATTTTGCACCCGTGATCATACAAATTGTGATGTAGAAATTAAATCCTATTCTGAAATGCCAGAAGTGATTCAACAAACACTGGGGAGATCACATTTAGTGCAGTTGTTCTATAAAAAAATTATTTCAAAATTTTGTACATTATAAAATCTGTACATTAGTTAAGAGTGGATGGTTTATGTGAGAAAATCAAGGTATTACAGAAATAAATGTCAAGGAGGTATTATTGTTTTAAATTGCCCCACATCTTTTGTTTGTTTTCAATATACCTATTACTATAGGTTAGGTTAGGGTAGGGTAGGGTAGGTTAGGGTAGGGTAGGTTAGGGTAGGGTAGGGTAGGGTAGGTTAGGTTAGGTTTGGTTAGGTTAGGTTAGGTTTGGTTAGGTTTGGTTCGGTTCGGTTAGGTTCGGTCCGACTAATTACCCAAATGTACCCAAATGTAGCCACAATGAAGTCAAATGATGGTCCTACATGAATAAATCGGACTGCCAATCACTTCTCGACTAGTATTTGGTGTCAGAAAGTCACAAAAAATTGGTAAACTTAATTTAATCTGAGTTAATAGATCAAGTGCATGTACCTAACCTAACCTAACCTAACCTAATCTAATCTAATCTAATCTAATCTAATCTAACCTAACCTAACCTAACCTAACCTAACACAACTCAAGATTAAATTAAGTTTACCAATTTTTTTTTACTTTATGACACCAAATAATAATCGAGAAGTGATTCACAGCCCGAATTATGCTTGTACGACCATCATTTGACTTCATTCCGGCTATACTGTATTTGGCTACATTTGGGTAATTAGTCGGACCCCCTTGCACTGTATACCTATATTGTCTATATTCCTACTGAACTACATAACTATATAGTTTATATACACGTTTATCTAATTGTAAACCTGCTTGATTATTTTACAGAATAAATATTATTTTATTATTATAAAATATCAACCTCCCTCATATGATTAAAGACCATTTGACACTTAGTTTAGTTTTAGTTTTATCCTCTTAAGAACAAAAGATAACCAGACTCACCTTTCACTATATTGGACATATATCAACCTCCCTGACATGATTAAAGACCATTTGACACTTAGTTTAGTTTTAGTTTTATCCTCTTAAGAACAAAAGATAACCAGACTCACCTTTCACTATACTGGACATATCTTTATCATGTGTAGAAAGGACCACCAAGCTCGGTCTGGCCTCCATGTCGTGTTAAGTGTTCCTTGGGAGACGTGGGGAGGAAGATATGTGTTAAGTGTTACTTGGTGGACGTGGGGAGGAAGATATGTGTTAAGTGTTACTTGGTGGACGTGGGGAAGAAGATATGTGTTAGTGTTACTTGGGAGACGTGGCGAGGAAGACGCCTGTGTCACCTCCATACACTGACTCATTCCTATTAAGTCATTTTACAAGTATTTTTGTATAACATTAAATATTTATCTTAATAAAAATGCAAATATTTATTAATTTACTTCTAAGGGCATGTGATACTATTTATTTAAAGACTATTCTTCAGTAGATGTGAAGGGTAATCAATATTTGTAAACAAACTCAATGGCTGAAAATATACAGCCTATTAAACAGCGGTGAAGGGTAGTTGGTGAGCTCCCTAAATGTAAAAAAGAAGTATATTAATAAGATATAACTAAATAAACACCAATTTCATATTTTTAGGATACAATAAGTCTTTTATGTGTAGTATTGAAGCGCTGGTTTTAAATGGTGTTTGTGGAGTTATTCTCAGGATTAAAGGGCTGACAGGTCAGTAGGTCACAGAGACGTGACCAACCTCTCAAGCGGCTAACAGGCCGATCAGTGGCAAAGAGGATAAAATAAAGCACACTAAAGTAAATTAATTGTTATATCTTACAACCGGTACTACCACCTGGGAAGATGTTGGAAGCACAACGTGTTGTCTAATGGTAGAACCTGTTGCCACATGGCATCACAAAAACTGTGACCAAGTCCAAGATTGCTTATCTGACTTTCTATCTCATTTACTGTACATAATTGCAGGGTCTCAATTGTTTCTCTTTCTTTGACAAACCAACATACGTACTGCATATATTGTTTCTCGCTCTTGATTTGTTTAATTTTGTCCATTTCTGTTAAATTTCATATAAATTATTTATTTATTTATTTGTTTATTTATTTTTAGTCCCCCAGGCACCGATGTAGCTCGGTGACCTGTGCCTGGGTGGGCTAATCCCCTTAATAAAGAGCAAAGAAGTTTCCCCATAATTAACCTCCATTCTCTCTTATTGTAACAGAAAACGGATGTAAATAAACAGTTTATGAATGAGATTAAATGGCCGACTTAAATGACTTTGAATGAGATTAAATGCAAGAATTAAATGACTTTGAATGAGATTAAAGGTGTGACCATAGTAGTAAATAAACCAACCGAGTATCACTTTTAAAAATGGCTAACAATAACAATAACAATACTCATAATATAGAATATTTGCGCGGGAAACGTTGTAGAAGAAAAGTGTTTTAGAATTGTTTGAATTATTGATTGCAAAGATAAATTTCTCGAGATTCGTTAGACGATAATAATAATAATAATTTTTAATAATAATAAAGTAATAATGATAAAGAATAATAGTTATATAAAGAATATTTATCATGTAGTTAATTCAAGATACACTTATATTAAAGAAATTAACCTTAGCTATAGAAATTTTAATAACAAAAGGTTCAAATAATGGAGGTTTAGTAAAAAAAATCAAAATTAATTTTATATTACAGATTATTAGCAAAAAATATAAAAATAAATGGATTTCAGGATTATTAGGAAACCCTGTGGGGTCCTGTGATGTTTGGTTCACACTCAGGATGGGATGGAGAAAGGAAACTCACAATGTGCTCTCTGTATACATGTTGTATTGGATGTACAATGCAGCTTGGTGCTGGGAAGGCAGCATGGTTACAAGCGTTGAGTAGAGAGAGCTGGCTGGTGAGGGTGCTCAGAGGAGGACCAGCTTGTGGGTCGCCATGCTCGCCGGCGGGAGCGAGGGCCGCCAGGCAGCAGCGGAGGAGGTGTTGCTTGCTGGTTGGTGTCGGTAGAAAAGAGAGTGGTCACCACTAGGTCAGGTCTTAAATAGCGGAGGTAGGCGTGGCTTAGTAGTTGACCTCCGTCATGTAAGGCGGCGCTGGTTGACCTAGACCATGAGGCATACACTGGGAAATTCGTGGGGTCGGCTACTCAGCGACAAACAGCGTTTGTAGGGGAGAAATCCACTACAATACTCCCTCCTTCCCTCCAGGCGGTGTAGGAGACTTGTTGTCTGCAGGGTTGCATGGCACATGTTAGGCAGAACGGGCGGTGCATGCCTCATGTGAGACAACGGCGATGGCGTGGATGAGCCGGCCGCTAATGGAGGCAACTGTCTAGATACACAATATCTGTGGGAGTAGAGAGGGAGAAAAAGGCTGTGTGGAGGCGATGAATGTTGTGCTTCCCTCACGGCAGGTACAGAGTCGTCAGATGCGCCTGCTGGGGTGTGTGGGCCTGGGTCAGGAGCAGGGGCTGCGTCAGCAGAAGCGGATGAGGGCTCGTGACAGCAGCTGGGTCCACGACAGCAGCAGGGTGCAGGACAGTAGCAGGGAGTACCTGAGGGAGAAAAGAGGGGGGTGTGGGTCCGCACTCAGGCGCATGGGTACTGCTGGGCCGGGGCGGCGTCTGAGGCAGGACGGGTGTGTTGGGGTCGGTAGGACGTGGTGCTTGGGGCAGGAAGAGGAGCGGCTGTCTGCTTAGAGTCGCAGAGCTGCTCTAGGGTGTCTAACCTGCGGTGTAGAGACAGTAGCTGTAGAGCCGATGAGAGCTGCTCTCTGGTGATAAGCCAGTCTTCCATGTTGCTTGAAGACTGAGAGTGATCGGTTTCTCCTCCATCCTGTGTGAGTGGGAATCTCCGGGGGTCACCATTTGTGGGGTCATGTGATGTTTGTTCACTTTCAGGATGGGATGGAGAAAGGAAACTCACAATGTGCTCTCTGTATACATGTTGTATTGATGTACAATGCAGCTTGGTGCTGGGAAGTGGCAGCGTGGTTACAAGCGTTGGGTAGAGAGAGCTGGTTGGTGAGGGTGCTCAGAGGAGGACCAGCTTGTGGGTCGCCATGCTCGCCGGCGGAGCGAGGGCCGCCAGGCAGCGGCGGAGGAGGTGTTGCTTGCTGGTTGGTGTCGGTAGAAAAGAGAGAGGTCACTACGAGGTCAGGTCTTAAATAGCGGAGGTAGGCGTGGCTTAGTAGTTGACCTCCGTCATGTAAGGCGGCGCTGGTTGACCTAGACCACGTGGCATACACTGGGGAATCTGGGGTCGGCTACTTAGCGACAAACGGCGTTTGTAGGGGAGAAATCCACTCCAACCCTGTACAAGTATATTGGTTTTGTAAAGTTAGGTTAGGATTTTGGTTTAGGTTAGGTAGGTAAGGTTAAGTTTGGTTAGGTTAAATTAGGTTACGTTAGATTAGGATAAGTTAGGTTTGGCCACAATAAATTAAGTCTGATTTGGTAGGTTAGGTTAGATTAGACTCGGATAAGTCACGGTTTAGTTGGGTTAGGTTAGGTTCCACTCCTATTTCACAAGTGATGTGTTTCTTTTCCAAGCTGTTATCATGCACATGTAAATATTATTTGCTAGACAACATACTTAATTTATGTATATGCCTTAATTGTACTTGTAAAATAACAGTATTAAATGAAGGTAGAATGTTAGCCTAGTTGCAATGACTAATTTTACGCATATCATCGGGTAGTCTAAAATTCCTTTCGGTATAATATAGTGCTTCGTTTAATGTCAACTGAGAGACAATCAAAAGCCAAGTAGGATGTAATAATTTTAATAGCACGAGCTATGAGATGTAATTTAAACTCGTAAACCTTTTATTTACTTATACCAGGGTATTCCATTAAATTATTGCATAGACTACTATAGACTAATATTTATATAAAAAGTGTATTCTAATCTTTAAAAAATAAATAGTGTGTCAGTAGTGAAATTATTTAGAACTGCGTCTTATTATCTCGTGTTTTTGTATGGGTTGATAGCTCACTTCAATTAGTGAACGCGATAACCTGAGCTATAGATAGATAATGGCTATGCGATAACCCAGAGCTATAGATAGATAATGGCTATGCGATAACCCAGAGCTATAGATAGATAATGGCTATGCGATAACCCAGAGCTATAGATAGATAATGGCTATGCGATAACCCAGAGCTATAGATAGATAATGGCTATGCGATAACCCAGAGCTATAGATAGATAATGGCTATGCGATAACCCAGAGCTATAGATAGATAATGGCTATGAGATAACCCAGAGCTATAGATAGATAATGGCTATGCTATAACCCAGAGCTATAGATAGATAATGGCTATGCGATAACCAGAGCTATAGATAGATAATGGCTAGCGATAACCCAGAGCTATAGATAGATAATGGCTATGCGATAACAGAGCTATAGATAGATAATGGCTATGCGATAACCCAGAGCTATAGATAGATAATGGCTATGCGATAACCCAGAGCTATAGATGATAATGGCTATGCGATAACCCAGAGCTATAGATAGATAATGGCTATGCGATAACCCAGAGCTATAGATAGATAATGGCTATGCGATAACCCAGAGCTATAGATAGATAATGGCTATGCGATAACCCAGAGCTATAGATAGATAATGGCTATGCGATAACCCCCACAGTGACGCCGCCAAGCGGCAGGAGAGTAAACATAATAATTACCAGGTAAGAAATAAAGAGGAAGGCGAAGAAGTCGGCGAAATCCCGTTTTCCATTGTTTTGTTAATTTTATTTTAGCAGTTGGAATGGGACCTCGGTACTCTGCAGCTATTCAATACTGCACATAGTGCTGTATATATATATATATATATATATATATATATATATATATATATATATATATATATATATATATATATATATATATATATATATATATATAATTTTTCCGGGTGGAAGAAGATGAGAAGATGCTTCACCAAGATACCAACCAGTAATACCATTACAGAGACAGTGGACGAGAGGCTGTGATAGCTCAGTGTGCGTCAGTCTGAGCGAGTCGCTTACTGCGATAGCATTATCTCATAAAAAGCGTCAAGGAAGCCGTGCAACACAAGCTATGGCCGACAGCCTCCGTGTCCAATCTTACAAGGCAGCCAATATCGGCCGCCACAATCAAAGCCAACACATGGTATCATCCAATAAGCTGGGCCCACCATTCACCTGATAGCAATTGGCGAAAGTGAATAGCCTGTGATCCTTCGCCAAGAGTTCTATTTCCACTAGATATCAACAAGGATTGAGACCACCCAACCTGTGCTGAAGGAAGCTTTCTTTTCCCAGAAATGTTTTCCTTTCGTTGTGAGAGTCTTTGTGTTTGTCTCACCGACGCCACTTTAGTGCCTGCTACAAACAATCAAGAGGGAGAGGAAGGAGAAAGCGGAGGTATTTGTTTCCCCGAGGACTTGGTCGTGGCCTCAGTGGTAGTCGTCACAGGTCACGGGCAGAGAGGAAGAGCCGTCCAAGATGTTTCAGAAACTACTACAGCTTGTGGGTTAATGATGACGGATAGAAGGACCATTGGGATGTGTCCCACGTTAGTACATGAGGTGTTGTAACTCATGGCCAGGTAACAACGTTTCACACATAAATTAATTTCAGATGATGGTGTAGAAGTCATTTGAAAAAAATGAAAGAGCTTAGACGCAAAATTTACCAGAGAGATTACTTTTGTCAATTACGGTGTTATACTGAGTGTTATTACAGTTATTCTGGAACATTTATTTAACTTTCCGTCTTCTTTGAGATATGATTCTCTCGCGGTCTCCATATTCTCAGTTCTTAGGGATCAATGTCTCTAAGAGAGTAAATAAATGAAGACCGTAATTCAGAGGCAAGCTCGCCGCGTCCACGAACAAATTATTTAGACCGGTAGTGCTGCCCCGCCACACCCACGTTATGTTCCACCTATTTTTATGTTTGTACCTGTAAGCAATACACGGGATTTAGTTTTAAATATATAACCTAGCGTGATTTTTATAAGACATAAATAAAAAAAAACAGTGAAATTAAAAATAAATTAGCTATAACAGTATAACAGTTGAACTTAATTAAACTTGGCGCATTTTCTATCAACCATCCCTTCAGTCAACACTAACAAAACGTACGACCTAATGAGACAGTGATGAATATGTAATGTTGCCGTATTCAGGGAGAGAATGAGAACTGCGTGTATGCTGCTAACAATACCGTGAGGACTTTTTGATGGGAGAAAAGGAAGGTTAGGTTAGGTGAAGTTACGTTAGCATTAGGATTGGTTAGCATTAGGATTGGTTAGCATTAGGATGGTTAATCTTCAGGTTGATACCAATTTTCCGAATGTTTGTATTATATCATTGTTATTGAAGACCTCCTCCCTCCCCCCCCCCCTAACCCCCCATTTGGGAACAGCAGACCAAGGCGTTATCAACTGAGCTGGTAACGATTAATAACAGTTAGAGGATAAAACTAGCATACAGAATCGGTGGTAGTGTGGTGGTGGTGGTGTTGTAGTGTGGTGGTAGTAGAGTGTGGTGGTAGTAGAGTGTGGTGGTAGTAGAGTGTGGTGGTAGTAGAGTGTGGTGGTAGTACAGTGTAGTGTAGTGTAGGAAGTGGTGTAGCATGGTAGTAGTATACTGTAGGAGTGGCAGCAGAAGGCGTCCCAACACTCCATCATGTGTAGCGAGTGTCGTGTGTATGCTGAGACACGCTGCCACAGTCTTGCTGGCGGTATAACAGCGAAACAATGGGCGGCACACGTGGTCCTGATGGTCGAGATGTGGGCGTGATGCTGTTGTCATATACTGTAAGTCCTGGTACACAATAGACTAAATAGCGAGGCGTAGGGGAGGCGAGGTGGGTGGTTGGGGGTTCATCTTAGCGTTTGAGGGGCAGTGGATGAAATGGATGGCTAGTGGATAGGGTGGATGGTCAGATGGAAGATGGTTCAGCGACAAAGGTAAATCCCCAGCTTAAACCCAGACTCTGTGCTACTTATGGCTAGTCTTCCTAATCTCGGAATTGCTTCACGCAAGACTAATAACTCGGCTGAACAGTACGGCTTCCTCCTCTCCTCCCCTCCCCTACCTCGGCTCCCATCCCCTACCCCCATAACTCGGCTCCCCTCCCAATGGACGTCTCCCAGATATATACAGTATTTCTTAACTTTATGATAATAATTTGAGTGTTTTTTTTTATATCACGTTATTGTAGTTTCCAAAAGCTAACACACACACACACACACAATACATCAACCACTACTAACTACGACATACTGCTATCATCCATAACTGTAGATCCCCCGGCCTTGTATTCGTGGTTGTCGCTTCGTGAAAACTCAATATCGCGCCTTAAACCACGCCACAGTATAACCCATTGGTGGATCCATCTTTCCTCGCGGTGTTCTCGTTGATATACTAGGTGTAAGAATTTGTTCGTAGGGGGTGGTTCAATTGTGTGTGTGTGTGTGTGTGTGTGTGTGTGTGTGTGTGTGTGTGTGTGTGTGTGTGTTCTCAGGTATGCTAGGGAAGTATATGTTCTCTTAACACCTGATTTTTATTAATACGTTCAGGATTTCATAGTTGGTTTGACGTTCATTTTTAGCCTCAAAGACATACAAACAAACTTTCTGTAGACGCACACATATATACCGTACATACATACACAGCTTCAATGACACGCTATAAACGTCTCCTGCACACACAAACACACACACACACACACTCAAGTGACTGACCTTTTGATAGTGAGTGAGAGAAGGGGAGTTTATCCTGTGATTATAACTGTAATAATATTGTGAGAATTATATATGTGATGTTGAGATGTTCACAGTAGCAAAACATCACCGTGGGCTCCCTATAGGACACCGTGGATACATACTAGTAGGACACATACTAGTAGGACACATACTAGTAGGACACACACACACTAGCAACAGGACACATACCACCGTCCACACTAAGGTTCACCCAGTCAGCTACCGATACCAAAGTATTTTTCTATCTTGGCCTCCCAGCTATGACGTAATCTGGAATTCTCGCTAGGAACTCCCCGATCTCCCCAAGTTGTCAAATTCCAACCAGAAATTCTCTCCTCCCCCTCCCCTGTCCTCATCTCCTCCCCCCACCTTCCCTACCACCAACTTCCAGGCCATTGGTTGAAATATTCATTAATTCTCTAAATTAATGGTTGTATCTAAACATAATCTCATATTCAAGTGACTAGTTTAACAAGAATTAACCCTCAAACGCCGTATTAATTGTTTCAACATGATAGTCTGGTGATAGCCATATGCTACCGAAGAGGAAGGCGTAACTGAGAGAACTATTCCTCCTTCGGTCGTGCGGGTACTATCGGCTAGGCTTCGGTCCGTGCATATCAATAGCCGGGCCGCGCTATGGGAGACACGTTAGACCTTAATTGAAATTCCTCGCTTGCTAATTACTGAATACATGATTTATATTTTTTTCGTCCGAGTGAGCAGTGAGCTTCCTCGATTATTGTTTGCTGTTGAAGATCCTGTGTGTGTGTGTGTGTGTGTGTGTGTGTGTGTGTGTGTGAGGTATATTTCACCATATAACAAAAACATATACGTTAGACCAAAAATAATATGTTAATTTTTTTCTTCTTTAAATAAGCTATAAAATTCAACTATCTACTACACGATCGACTTATCTATAAACATGTCTAGGTGATATTTGACCCAGCCTGAGGTCGAGTTTAGTTTCCATTTACTAGGCGGTGGAGAAGCCGGAACATCGTTAATTTCCGTTTACAAACTAACTGTTAACGCCAGTGACAAGACTATCAAAAACAATAGAACGATCTTACACAAGCTATCCCTCTCCTCCTACCATGGCTAACTCTAGATGTGTAGGTAGGTGGGTAAGTAAATGTTTGAACTACTAAGACATTTGATCGCTTGAACTCCGAAACAACTATAGTGATTTGTTTGAAGATGATTCTCGACTAGTACACCTTCACTTAATGACTGTCCTCACAACGAGGTTCTCAACAGAGGACATAGATCTGGTTAGGGAGGGAAGTCCTATTGTAGGAAAATGTCAACAATATTAGTCTCTACTAAACTTACCACTCGCGGAGGTTATTAATATATTGCAAGGGAATTGGGTATAAGCAGGGATGGTCTAGGTAGATGTCCTAATGTTCTCCATAATGTGTAACTTTACGCTAATACCTATCCTATATGACCGACTCCTTACAGACTGTCCAGAGAAGGCCAAAAGGAAGGACGTAGTTTGACTACCTTTTGGAGCAAGTTCTGGTGGTACCCAGCTCCTTTCCATGGGGCTTCTCTTTCCTTACTCGTCCGATAGAGGGAGGTTAATCAAGGTTTTGTACAGATTATCGTCAATTCATTAACTGTGCCTGACTCTTATCCTCTCCCATTAATTGACGATCTGATACCGTAGTGTTGCCAAGATCGACCTACAAAGAATACTACCAGACTAGATTAAGAGCTAAATTAATGTCTGGTTTCTGTACGCCATTTGGAAACTTTCCGTAGGAGGTTATGCCTTTTGGGATGGTTAAAGCTCCTGCCACATTTCGGCGCCGTGTAAGTCTTGGTTATTTCAGATACGTGGTGTTCGTCTCCTACAGCGTCTGGACGAGGCAGGCCTGACTATCAACCTGCCGAAGTCCCAATTCGGTCAGGCCACCATCACATGCCTTTGACACATCGTGGGTTAAGGCCGAAGTCGACCCAAAACTGCCAACGTCGATTCCATCCTCAACTTTGCTGACTTCTCTTACCAGCGGGAGTCTCGTTCCAGTGTGATCAAGCTTGCCAAGAGTATTTCAACCAGCTTAAGAAGTTACTAGCACGTTATATTGTTCCATCCAGTCTTTAATAAGCCCTTTATCATTGTGTACTCGTCAGGTCAGGGCTTGGGTGCCGTCCTTCTATAACTGGAAGGCTATTTTTTACCCTTGTATGTGTTAATTTTGTTTTAAAATATTATATAAAACTCACTTGTATACTTTTCACGTCCTACTTCTTATACTGTTGGGTGTCGGGTCAACCAGGAGTGTGGTGTCAATTATTCAAGTAATGCGAAATAAACCTACAGTGGAGTATTTGAAATTCAGAATGTTCAAAATACAGTTTGTCATTTGTTACGTTATTGGGCAGGAGTATTTCAAGGTATTATAATTAAAGAAATTTTTTGTCATAAGCTCCTAGACACACACAGGTAAAACTATTTTATATTGTCTAGTTAAAGTAAAGATACTAGACATTTTCCTTGTTAGTTTCTCGATTTCCGTAACACGCACGCACACAAAATTCCCCCACACACAACCCCCCCCCACAAAATCCACACACGAAATACCCCACTCATACACACACACACATACACTCCCCCCTACACATATGGAAATGGTTCCTAAAACAGGTCATACAGGTGTTGATCACAATAAGGCGACGCACAATGGAGGTGAGGCGAGTTGAAGCCGCTCTAGTGAGAAGCGAGACAAACAGATACCTTATAGAACACGGTGTGGGGAGAATAATACCCTGATGAATCTTGACTGGTGCCTGAGCGAGCGACGCGTTCTAGATCCCGAGACACGCTTAGTAGTGTCTCATTCTAGCTGAGATGCGCTTAGTAGTGTCTCATTCTAGCTGAGATGCGCTTAATAGTGTCGCATTCTAGCTGAGATGCGCTTAATAGTGTCGCATTCTAGCTGAGATGCGCTTAATAGTGTCACATTCTAGCTACTGAGACACGCTTAATAGTGTCGCATTCTAGCTGAGATGCGCTTAATAGTGTCGCATTCTAGCTGAGATGCGCTTAATAGTGTCGCACTGTAGCTACTGAGACACGCTTAATAGTGTCTCATTCTAGCTACTGAGATGCGTTTAATGGAGTCTCATTCTAGCTCTTGAGACACTTGTTATAGCTAGTGTATGTCTTTCTAGCCCAAGACACTTAATATAGTGTGTTTTACCAGCAAGACTGTCTCGTTCTAGCTCCCGAGACGCTTAATGGTGCGTGTCGTTCTATCTCTTGAGACGCGCTTAATGTATATGTCCACATCGTATATTTCTATATTAAATGAAATAAAACCTACGTTCTTAATAGACGGGAAAATAGATACGGTTAGCATTATAGACGGGAAAATAGATACGTTCAGCGGTTAATATAAAGGTTTGGCGTTTAATTAGATCCCCAAAAAATACGTGAGACAGTAAATAGACAGACCGCTTAGATATACGTTTTAGAGTGAAGACAGAATAGTTGATCAGACCGACATACACGATACACCAACCGTCCTATTAATAGTTTCTCTACAAAATCACTTAACTATTCAATTAAAATATATCCGTGGGAGGTTAGGTATTAGCTTTAGTGTTCCGTAGGTGAAAAAAAATCTTTTATCCAGTTTACGAAGAAAAAACCGGTCTCTCCCTTAACTACCCCCCCCCCTCCCTCCCCCCACTTGTGATATTTTTCCACTATTTTTACATGACAACTCGCTATCCCACAAGCTATGCAAAATACTAGTTGTACTTGGCGGAATTTGTCAATTATTTTTTTCTGAACGAGTTTTCTGTTCAAGCGTCCGTTCAATTTCTATATTATCATAGGTTATCGTATCACCCACAGGACACGTACTGCGATCATGAACAGGTTTATCTGTTTTTTAGGTGAATATAGTCGAGCATTAACTATAAAATCTGAAATGATGAATAAAATGGATAACTTGAATAAAAACGACAAGAGTTTAGTTAAAACTACAAGTTACAAGAATGATAATAAAGCAAATAATAACAATCACTATCCTTCCCTTTCTTCTCCCCTTCTTCCTCTCCTCTCCACCTCTTCCCCTTCCTCTCTTCCTACTTCTCCCACACCCTCCTCCTCCTCTTCCTCCTCCTTTCCTCGTCTTTTTCTGTTGAAGATTATTCTTTCTGATATTAATCCATGTATACAAACCCTAGCCAAAACAAGTATTAGTAAACAGCGTTATTAATCAGTGCTCCATACTAGCCACGGTGCCACATGAACAAGGGAGTAATTGTAACACCACGATGGTAAACGATATATCTTAATTACTAAAGAAAACAAGCGATAAATAATTATTACTATTTAAAGAGCAGATAATGTGCAGCGTTTCCATTAACTTAGAACACGTAAATGTTGCAAATGTACAAACGTAACAAAAGCTATAGATTCCTTGAAGCGTAGAACCCCTCTCTGCGATGCTCCTTTGTTTCAATGCTAAACAGATTTATGATGACTTATATTCATAGTATTATTTATGCCGGTGCATATTACCTCAAGAATAAAGGCGCTATGATAAGTTTTAAATGTGGAATTGTGTTTAAATGTCTTGTGGGGTAGATAAATGAATAGTAATTTTATTTAGAAGTTTTGGTAACTGGGGATAGAAAGAGACTAGAAGGATTGTTAAAAGGATAAACTGAAAGTGTTTGTTGTGGTGGGCCGCGGCCGTCAACCCTCAGATTTAAGGTGGGGGTCTTGTTGCTGATGTGTGTGTGTGTGTTGTCCTCTGAGGTGTAATGTGCCCCAGAGCGTGAACCAGGTAAGCGAGGTAAGGCCCATCTCTCGTATTTATCAACAGACGGGAGATAGGTCAGACAGTAGACAAAGAGGAGACAGCAAGGTGCCCCAAGAGAGACCAACACAGAGGGCGCCACCAACGCCTGACGGAGGAAGTCACTGCTGCAGAAGATTGAATAACAGCCCGTGTGGGACCCGCCTATGGTAGGTATTTGTCGGCCACGGAGTTATGTGACTCACTCCCCTGGTTCATTCACCCACACTCCCTCCCTTATCACGCCTACACGCCTTCCCCTGTGACGCCTACACGCCATATCCTCTCTTATAACACCTACACGCCCTGCCTTGTGACACCTCCACGCCCTCTCTTGTAACGCCTACACGCCCTCCCCTGTGACGGATAAACGCCCTCCCTTGTGACACCTCCACGCCCTCTCTTGTAACACCTACACGCCCTGGCTTATGACACACACACTCTCCCTTCCCCCGTGATACCTCCCTACCTCCCTACCCCTCCCCCCTGACGGGATTGGGTAAGGAGCTCAAACATGATGACAAAATAACTCTTCAAGACTGTGATCATCTTCGTAAGCTGGAAATAATGGTGATAAATGGGGAAGAACATTTTTATTTTTATTATATATATATTTTTTTTAATCTCGGGGGACGAATGGAGGGTTGATATAGGATGTTTCTGGAGACGATGTTTCAATTGGATAGGATGTTGTGATGTTGAGGGAGGAGGGTCAGGGGCGTTTACGTATTATTGATAGCTGTGGAAAGTTGAAGTGAGAGAGAGAGAGAGAGAGAGAGAGAGAGAGAGAGAGAGAGAGAGAGAGAGAGAGAGATTGTGTGTTGTGGATTACTCACACCACCACCATCAACAACAACATCCTCCACCAAATACAACATCCAGAGTAGTACCACCACCACCACTACCAGAAGGTCGGCCAGCCAACACCACTCGGTTGATTAAGAGAGACAGAACCGACGCTGTTTATATTGCTTATTATGGTGGAGCGACCACGAGGAGGAGCGTGACCACGAGGAGGAGTGACCACGAGGATGAGCGTGACCACGAGGAGGAGCGTGACTACGAGGAGAAGCGTGACCAAGAGAAGAGCGTGACCAGGAGGAGGGCGTGACTACGAGGAGCGTGACTACGCGGAGGAGCGTGACCGTGATTACGACAGAGGAGGGCGTGACCACGAGGAGGAGCGTGACTGACCACGAGGAGGAGGAGCGTGACCACGAGGAGGAGGAGCGTGACCACGAGGAGGAGGAGCGTGACCACACACACCCACATCACCACAATGTCTCTCTCTCTCCTCCTCTTCCCCCTTTCTCGTCTTCATCTTTCCTGTTTCTCTTTCTCCTCCTCCCTCTTACTCCTCCCCTCTTCTCCGCTTTCTCTTTCTCTCCTCCTCTTTCTTCAACTTCCATCACTTCACCTTCCCCTCTCTCCCCCTCCCGAAAAAGTGTTACGAATTTTATGTTAGTGACCACGAGGAGGAGGAGCGTGACCACGAGGAGGAGGAGCGTGACCACGAGGAGGAGGAGCGTGACCACCACCACCTCACCACAATGTCTCTCTCTCTCCTCCTCTTCCCCCTTTCTCGTCTTCATCTTTCCTGTTTCTCTTTCTCCTCCTCCCTCTTACTCCTCCCCTCTTCTCCGCTTTCTCTTTCTCTCCTCCTCTTTCTTCAACTTCCATCACTTCACCTTCCCCTCTCTCCCCCTCCCGAAAAAGTGTTACGAATTTTATGTTAAACCCCTCCGTCTTTCTCCCCTCCCCTCTCCTTCCTTCCCTTTCCCCTCTTCTTCCTTTCTCTTTCCCTTCTCCTCTCATTTCTTCTTTCTCCCTCTCTTCTCTCTCTCCCCTCTTCTTCCCTTCTCTTCCTTTTCGCCTATCATTTCTTCTCTACATTCTTCTCTTCCCCTCTTCATCCTTTCTCTCGCCTTTCTCTCTCTCTCTCTCTCTCTCTCTCTCTCTCTCTCTCTCTCTCTCTCAAAAACAACCCGCCCATGTGTACCCCTTCAGGAGCTAAAGTTCCCGGTACGAACACTTGATACATCTACCGCAGCAGTCTACCGTCTACACAGCTATAGGAGGAGAACTGTAGTCTTGTAGAAAACAATGGGATTATCTACGTAATTACTTTTCCGGCACAGTCACATACACACAGTCACATACACAGAGTCGCATACACACACACACATACCACTTTACACTTACATTACCAGCAGACAGAATCTATCGTCACTTTTTATTAATCACGCTGAGTGAACGAACCACTTTTCCTTTACCTGTGACCGCGATTTCAACATCTTTATCTAATTCTTTCTACCGATGGCTGTTGAGTCGGGGATAATCATTCTCAGTAATGTTAAACCGATAATCAAGTCTTTTTCCTACAGTAATAGCCGGATAAAGTGCATTTCGATAATTAACCCAACTTTTAGCTTTTATAACACCAAGAGAAAGTTGTTTGGTAGTCCAGGGTGGGTTGTTAAGGGGGTGTTATGACGGTGTTGTGTGTGTGTGTGTGTTGTGGGGTTTTTTTTTTTAGAGGTGGAATTTTCGTGTAATTAATATTTCTTGAGGGTTTCCAGTAGCTATTAGGCAATGGGATGGTGGTAATGTAAGTGTATTGCCCGAAGTGTGTTTTGTTTTGGTTTGTGTCTGTGCGTGTGTTAATATATGCACGCACACACACACTACACACACACACACACGCACACACACTCGAATATTTGTAGTTGGAGATTCATATTCAAGATCTCTCTCTCTCTCTCTCTCTCTCTCTCTCTCTCTCTCTCTCTCTCTCTCTCTCCCTACCAGGAGTGTCAGTATACAGAACATTCCTCCGGTCTTAATTACATCATGGAGGTAGAAGGTTCACCTAGAGAGCTACGTGTGACAAAGGACTCATTGCAAATACATGATTCGTTTATACAGGGTAAATAATTGCCTGAGAGACGGTCAAGATCTTCGTGTTTTTCCACCTTGTGATGCCGCGTTGGTCTATGTGTTTAGATAACCTTTAAGTGAATTGGATTGACTGTTTGATGTTATTTGTATATTAGCTGGAATAGTGTGTGTGTGTGTGTGTGTGTGATAAGGTCTCCCTATCCATACCTATAGCTTTACACCTACTCTTTCCTACAGCACGAACGGGATTGAAATAAGAATGTAAACAAACCTATATGAACGCCATCTATCGGGGGAAAAAGAACCAAAGCCCAAACGTCTTCATGCCAGCCCCCCAAAAAACCTGAACTTTTAACAAACTCAGTCCATTCCTTCACAACAAACATCAACAAACCCGGAACCACCCACCCTCCCCACCCCCCAAATACATTAAACTAACCAGAAGATAGATACGTCAACAAAGCTCATTCAAATCACATTTTAACCAATTTATTCGTTGATTTTGCCAAATGTTTCGGTGTTTTTTTTTTTTTTTTAGGACGTGGTAGTAATGGTACTCTATCCCTCCTCCCCCAAGCCAATGCTCTGGTATCCTGTCATCCGCGCCACAGATTGGATTTGTTTTTTGGCGGCTATACTGTTAGGAAAAAAAAATGGGGTTTCATTTTAAACTACGCTCTTTGAGGTCGGCGTGCAATATACGCCAACTTTGTGACCGACCTCTATTCTACACTCTGTATATTGTGTTGTTTATCCCGGGCTGTTCTTACCAATTTTACTACTTTTCTTACTACTACTACTAATACAACTACTACTACTACTAATAGTGGCCTCTAACCTCCCATTATAGCCACACTATTACTACTACTACTACTTTTAATAGCGGCCTCTAACCTCCCATTATAGCAACACTATTACTACTACTACTACTTTTAATAGCGGCCTCTAACCTCCTATTATAGCCACACTATTACTACTACTACTACTACTGTTACTACTACTACTATTACAATTAGAAGTACCACCGCCACTACCACCAACAACAACACTACCAACACCACCGCCACCACTACTACTACTACTACTAACTAATAGCAGAGTCAGGAAGTCAAAATATTAACAATGAAACTAATAGCAGAGTCAGGAAGTCAAAATATAAAACAATAAAACTAATAGCAGGGTCAGGAAGTCAAAATGTTAACAATGAAACTAATAGCAGAGTCAGGAAGTCAAAATGTTAACAATAAAACTAATAGCAGAGTCAGGAAGTCAAAATGTTAACAATAAAACTAATAGCAGAGTCAGGAAGTCAAAATGTTAACAATGAAACTAATAGCAGAGTCAGGAAGTCAAAATGTTAACAATAAAACTAATAGCAGAGTCAGGAAGTCAAAATATAAAACAATAAAACTAATAGCAGAGTCAGGAAGTCAAAATATAAAACAATAAAACTAATAGCAGAGTTTTCTTTATTTCTCATTAACAAAGAATCTTTCTCAGTGATTCCCGAGGCGAGGAGAGCGAGCACTTCCGTCTCAGAAAGTGTCCCTCGCAGCAGTGACGGTAATTACGGGAACGTGTTAGAAGTCACGGCCATACTTTCCCCTTACTCAAGTATGTACAGTATTATTAACTCAGATCTCCTGCTGCTGGATGTCTTATTCCCATCACGCGCTTACCATAGAAGGGGAATTCTGTGGGCCTTTCGGGATTGACAGTTGACCGTACAACCTCTAAAATAAATAAATTCCTACACTATTAATTGTTTTTCTTTTATGTATTTTCAGTTTGTTAATCCTTACATCGTGATATAACCGACCGGGATCGTTTACAGTTAAATAATAGGAACGTCTAATAGAACTTGTGTTTACGTCCATTAGCTGATTTTTTCATGCCAGGAGCTGATTGGTCGTCTTCCCCAAAGCGATCTGGATCCTCAACTGTGATTGGTTTTAATGTCCAAGGGAAATTTCTATCTCATCAAAACAAAGTTCCTTACGATGGCTTACTGTGATAACGTGTTGACGATGTTGAAGAGTACGATTTGTCGGGCCTAGGATTGTGAGAAGCTAGTCCTTGTTACCTCCCCTTCTTCTCTTCTCCCCACCACCTTGGTTCTCCCCACCCACTCTCCTGCTGCTCCCCTTCTTCTGCCTCCTGAAGAACCGGCAATCTCCTCTCCTCCTCCTCCTTCTGCTGCCCCCTCTTCTCCTCCTCCTTCTGCTGCCGCCCCTCCTCCACCTCCTCCACTTCTCTGTCTTTTGAAACTGTGGATTTGCGCGTTCTTTTAGAGGCAGCCATTAGCAGAAGGGTCCCCTGGAGGCATGCCCGGCCTCCTTCTTCTCCCTCCTCCCCTGGCCTCTACCTCCCACCCCTCACCACTACCCTCCAGCCCCTCCACTACCCTCCACACGCTCATACCTCGCACACTTGAGGAGGTCGAGCTAAGTTGATAAACGTGTTGCTTCCTCTTCTTGTTGCTCAGTGGAGGGCGAGGAGAGAGGCGCCGCGGGGGGAGGAGGAAGCAGCCTAATGAGCCTAGATTATAGAGACTCACACTCCCTCCTTACCTTATACCCTCCTTGCCTTATACCCTCCTTCCCTACTTCTCTCTCCTTCTATCTTTCCCTCACACCCTCCTTTCCTTCATCCTTCCACCACACCTCCCCTCCCCTTCCCTTACACCCTCTTTACCTCCTTCCCTCATTCCTTCCCTTCTTCCTTCTCTCCTTGCTTCCCTTATACCCTCCCTCTCTTCCTCGATGAGTGGGAACGGTCTGTGGAGGGTTAAGGGGGGACAGGGGGTTAAAGGGAAGGGAGTATTTGGAGTGGGGGTTTATAGAGGAGGAGGGAGGGAGGGAGGAGGGGAGGAGGGAAGGAGGAGGAGGGAGGAGAGAAGGAAGAGGAGAAATCTAAAGTGGCGTTGTAGTGGAGGGTGAGAGAGGGAGAGAGTGAGGAAAGCAGGGAGGAAGGGAGTGAGAGAAGATATGTGGGGAACAGGGAGTTTGGGAACGGCTAGAGAAGAAGAAGGAGACGAAGACGGGAGGAGGAGAGGGGGAAGAAGAAGAGGAGGAGGAGGAGGAGGAGGAGGAGGAGGAGGAGGAGGAGGAGGATGTTGTGGCTTATATAAGGGTCTAAAATATCTGAACAAATACATTATCACAAAAAACACAATAATTTAAAAGTTTTAATAAGAAGAAAATTGGATTTTCAATACAATTTTAGATAACAACTTTATAGAACAAAGAAGTAAACTAAATAAAGTAAGGAAGTGACCGACAATTGGATTTTGTGAAATATAAACATTGGCATTATTCTGAACATTTGACAGATTACAGTTCTGATAATTTCACCTTGAGATTAAACACCTAACCTAACCTAATCTAATATAACCAAACCTAACCTAATGTAACCAAATCTAACATAAAGCCTTTGATACTATCGACCATACCATCCTCCTGTCAAAGCTTGAACATTAGTCGTTACGGGCTTATCCCACAATTGGTTTACCTCATATCTGTCTAAAAGGAAGCACTGGGCCCTCAATGCAACCCTGATCTCATGCCTGATACCCCCCCCCCCCTGACCACGTCGACCAGCCACTTATGGTGTTGAGGCTGTGACACATTGTTACCAACTGAGAGACTCTGCCTGATAGAAGAATGAAGGTATTTTTCTCAGGACGCCGCTCTTGGCAACACTGATAAATGTCCCTCACTCATTCCTGTGTGATTAATGAAGCAGGAGGAGGAGGAGGAAGAGGGGGTGGGGAGAGGGGAGTGAATAAAAAAACAAAATAAAGGAGAAAAGCGTCACTGTTATCCCAGGGGAGGGGAGGGGAGGGGAGGAGGAGGTAGGGGGAAGGGGGTGGTAGTCCTCGAGGGGTGCTGCTGCTTGAGGACCACCACTATAAACACTCCAAGAGTAACCTCCTACTCCCCCACCACAACCATCTTCCCTTACAATGATTAATAACAAGAAAAGCGAAAGGCATAATGTAATATTTCCATTTGTAATTCAGCCAGTGCTCACTAAACACCAGCGCTCGTTAGCCCACTCAAAAAAATAAAAAAGAGGGATGTTGTGAGAGGTTTGTGTGGGTAGTTGTGGTGGGGTGAGAGGGGTGGGTGAGGACGCTGTGTTGAGAGGGGTGGGTGAGGACGCTGTGTTGAGAGGGATGGGTGAGGACGCTGTGCTGATCTCCTCGCTGGGGTAGACCAACTCCCATTAATCTCTCTCTTTTGCATGCGGGGAACCGTTTTGTGATCATCAAAGACTCGCCATAATTAAAACGTGACAGATGCGAATCCGCAGGGAAATTAGACGATGCAAATTGAAAAATTCGGCTGCCTGGCTCTAAGGCTACGGTGGTCATAAGGGAGAAGAGCCTCAACCCTTAACTGCGGAAGGTGGACCGTCTGGCCTCCTGTGGCTTGTCATGTTCTTGCCTGCGAGAGACCTAAGTATTAAGAGGCTACACTGAGGCACACAGGAACGCGATGACTTTCTGATAATAGCACGACTCCCCAGTGACTATACTTCCTCACTGCCCTCTGACACGACTATATAGTGACTATACTGCCCTCAGACACGACTATACTGTCCTCTGACACGGCTATATAGTGACTATACTTCCCTATGACACGACTATATCGTGACTATACTGCCCTATAACACGACTATATAGTGACTATACTGCCCTATGACACGACTATATAGTGACTCTACTGCCCTCTGACACGACTACAGTATATAGTGAGTAAACCTCCTTATTGTCCTCTGACACGACCTAACCTAACGTAACCTAGCCTGACCTAACCTAGAGGTAATGTATAACTCTCACAGGTACAGCCTCGGTTCAGGTGGGGCTGCATTAATAAGTCAGGTCACAAGCCCTTTATTCCATGTCCACTAATTTTTTTTTCAGGTCTTTAAATAGCTCTTGATAATAGTGGTATTTCCTTGCTCCTGTTCAACTAATTATTGAAAGTCACAAATTAAATCCTCTAACTTTTATGATTAACTGAAACATTCTACTTAACGATTAAATATATATAGAGAAAGAATTATAGTTAATTTTACTGGACGAATAATTTGATTCCAATTTCATTATGAGCCAAAAAATTTATTATGTTAGTTTTAGATTTTTTTTTATATAATTAAAGGTTAAATATATACTGTAGTTAGTATTAAAAGCTAGGGAAATTAATTCACAGCCATGAAAATATTGAACTGAAATCAGAAATGAGAAATATCTATCCTTATACATATACTAGATAGATACCTAGGTCAGGTCAGGTCAGGTTAGGTTAGGTCAGTCACTAGGTCATTTCAGTCTACACACCAAATCACCCGTGACCCAACCCGATATATTAAATAGCATAGCCAGCCAACAGGTCAAGTATATATTTTTCGTTTAGCGTTCAATATGTTATCAAAAACAGTGTTATCCGAATATGAAAATTAATATCCGGATTTCTGCTTTGTCAAGGAGAGGTTCAGGATTGTAGACGAACCTTTTGCAAAAATGAATTCAAAACTGGATATATTTTATACAAATGTCTCGTTTTTACAAGAATTCGTTGATGAAAATATTAAAATTGGACAGTTTTAGTGGAAATATTTCACTCAATAGAAGATTTAGTAATATATAAATAAATAAATACAAGGAAAATTTTAGTGCTGTGTCTTTTAAATTGTTCATCATTTATTTTGTATTTTCTAACAGTGATAAAACAAAGTGACAATGCTTTCACAATATTGTGTGTGTGTGTGTGTGTGTGTGTGTGTGTGTGTGTGTGTGTGTGTGTGTGTGTAAACTGTCACAAAGCTAATTTTTACACCTCGTTCCCCTTAACATCTCGAAATAAGATAATTTACTCAACTTTGTATGATACCTTGAGTAAGATAACTTAATCCCTTGAGTACGATATCCAAACACTGAACGATTACAAATCACCTTCAGTACTCTGAAACTCGTACTCAATATGACACGCGTACTCAAGGGATTAAATTTATTTAAAAACAAAATGAAAACATTTAGACGAAAAATAAAACATTTCCTAAGTTGTCAATACTAAAAATTCGCCAGAGGAAGAAGGTGATTGGTTGAACGTGTTCTATGACGTCACGAGGTTCAGCTGATTGGCTCGTCAGGTTACCGTAAACAATTCGGTCCAGGACGGTATATATGAGCCGTCCTTTCATATGGCGGACCAATAAACGTATACGACTTACATAAACGACCCTAACAGCACTTAAGAATAGCACTTTACACAGCCTTGTAAGTTTTTCTGGTGCGTTTGTATTAATGTTTACAATTCTCAATATGGAGAAGGAAAGGGGGCAAGGAAGGAGAGGAGTGGGGGCAAGGAAGGAGAGGGGTGGGGGGCAAGGAAGGAGGGGGTGATAGGGAGGGCAGGGAGGGTGGGAGGTGGGTGGGGATAAGGAAGTAGGGAGGAGGAGGATAGGGAGGAGGAGAGGAAGGCAGGGTAGGAGGGAGGGGGGGAGTGTTGATTTGACTCCACACACACACACACACACACACACACACACACACACACACACACACACACACACACACACACACATAAACATACACTATAAATTCTCTGACCACAAGTTACAGAATGATTTTGTGTAGTGATGATCTTTCACGCCCTATAGCAGCATGGAGCCTAGAGCAGTACGGGCAGCCTAGAGCAGTAGAGGGGGAGCCTAGAGCAGTACAGTACGGGAGCCTAGAGCAGTACGGGAGCCTAGAGCAGTACGGGAGCCTAGAGCAGTACGGGAGCCTAGAGCAGTACGGGAGCCTAGAGCAGTACTGGAGCCTAGAGCAGTACTGGAGCCTAGAGCAGTACTGGAGCCTAGAGCAGTACTGGAGCCTAGAGCAGTACGGGAGCCTAGAGCAGACCTCAAAGAAACAACGTAAAACATTTTCTTTTTTTAAGGTTACAACTTAAGAATTTACGAACTCAAACTATTTTTTTTTAAATATTTTTTTATTATTTTTTATTCTCAGGTCCTTGATTTTGTAGTGATTTATTTACAAGCGATACAAACGACTAGTATAATTAGTAGTAGTAGTAGTAGTAGTAGTAATGAATGAATGAATGAATGAGAATGAATGAATGAGAGAGAGAGAGAGAGAGAGAGAGAGAGAGAGAGAGAGAGAGAGAGAGAGAGAGAGAGACTCATTAATTTTGCGGCACACAACAATAGACCTTGACGGGTAACTCGCCTCAAGATTGATTAGATAAAGATATAACTGTGGTGATATTGTTGAGGGAATGTCGGGAGTCCTCCTGTATGCTGAGGAGGCTGGTGATGAACGAGAGAGAGAGAGAGAGAGAGAGAGAGAGGAGAGAGAGAGAGAGAGAGAGAGAGAGAGAGAGAGAGAGAGAGAGAAAAATCAACATGACAATGAGATAAAATAAGATAAAGAGAAAGAAACAAGATCTGGTGTGAGATGGAAGGAAGGAAGGAAGGAAGGAGAAGGAGAAGAGGAAGAGAAGAAGAGAGGAGAGGTTCGCCCCGTCCGTCACACGCCACAGAGATAAACGACTCGCTGTGTGTAACAAATGGCGCGGGTACTTTGCATGTTGATGGCTTTAACGCGGATTGTAGACTTCAACCCAAATTACTACTGTTTTTTGAGGGGCGTGGCGTGGGGGGCGTGGAAAGAGGAGGCGTGGAAAGAGGGGGCGTGGGTGAGGAGTAATTTGACCGAACTACCAATTTTTGTCTGTTTTTCCTCCTGTGATCATAACGATATCAAATGACCTATAGTTGGAAATTTCTATCATATTAAATTACGTATTTTGAGGTAATTTTTTTCCCCTTCTAAATTTTTGTCATTTGTTGTGATAATTATAAGGAAATTAAATCATATGGAGGGAAAAAATTGTTTGATTATATATTTTGAAGATGTATTTTGGTTTAAATTGAGTTAGTTTATTACTGATATATCCGTAATTAAATCGAATATTGTACAAAAAAATTATACACTCTTCACATACATTTATACATTGTTTATATACAATGTAGACAATTCTCATACACCTCTAACAAAACAAAGTAAAAAAAATAAATAAAAACTTTACCCGTGATTTCGTTGTGTAAAATAATATATATATACATAATGCATCATTCATGTGCAGTATGCATATGCAGGAGAGTATGTATGCGTGTACCAGGAGGCATCAACGTGGCCTGTGACGAGGGCATACGAGTCGTGTGTGTGTGTGTGTGTGTGTGTGTGTGTGTGTGTGTGTGTGTGTGTGTGTGTGTGTGTGTGTGTGTGTGTGTGTGTGTGTCTGTCTGTATGCCCGTGCCGCAGCTTTGGTTGGGGATGAGGTGGTCTGATGCAGCTAGTCACCTCCGGCCGCCAGCTGAATCACCGAGAGAGAGAGAGAGAGAAAATAAATAAAATATAAGAAAGATCACACAAGAGGAGAGAAGATAACAAACAGATAAATGCAAATGAGAAAGAATATGAGAGGAAACTGGAACACCACAACAAAACACAGGAAAAAGATGCATACGGTACCAAAACAAACCGAGGGTAATATTTATCCGCGCGTCTCTCACCGATACACAAGGTCAAGTGTCTTTCAAACATCAACAAGACATCCGGTGAGTAAATAAGCCATAAAATAAACACTCTAAAAAGACAAGGCATAAACACACCAGACATCAATATAATCCAACACAAATTCATTAACATTCCCTACCACATTTTCATTTCCTTGTCATCCATTTCTCCTCATTCTTTACGGTAAACTCTTATTCCTTTCTTTCCTCCGTCTCTCTCTTCCCTCTTCCCCATCCTCCTACCCTTCCTCCTCCTCTCTCCCTCGACGTATATTCTTACCGCTAGAGTATTCCCAGGGTAGGAGTCTCCCCATGCAAGATGTATACCTATCTGGTTTGAAGAATTGGATTCAATTTACATTCTAATGAAAGAGGTTCTTCCGGTTGCCGTTCAAGACCCCCCCCCCTCCCCACCCCTCCATTGCCAGCAGACGGGGGTGGGGGAGGTGGTGGGGGGGTAGGTCCTCCACAACTCGCACTAGTGAATGTAGTTAGGGCCTCCACCACACCCCAAGCTTAGATGTTAGGGCCTCCACCACACCCCAAGCTTAGATGTTAGGGCCTCCACCACGCCCCAAGCTTAGATGTTAGGGGCCCCACCATGCCCCAAGCTTAGATGTTAAGGCCCCCACCGCGCCTCAAGCTTGGATGTTAGGGCCCCCACCACGCCCCAAGTTTAGATGTTAGGGCCTCCACCACGCCCCAAGCTTAGAGTTAGGGGGCCCCCAGCTCAGACGTTCGAGCCTTTCCACGCCTCCATATTACAAGTTAGAGCCCTACTAAACCCTTAAGCTACACATAAGTTAAAATATTGACTTAGATTACACAGTTAAGATGTTAAGACAACGAGTTAAAGACACTTGGTTAGGTTAGGTTAGGTTAGGTTAGGTTAGGTTAGGTTAGACTGGGACCTTGGTAGCAGCCTCTAGCACACACGCAGACAGAGCTGAAAGTTATCGTGAAGGTAATTGTAGTGGTAATAAGAGCAGAGGAACACTAACACCAAGGTAAAGGATATCTCGCCCCCCTTTTTCCGGTAGATTTTTACACGACGGAGAGTAGTGGTCGGAGGGGAAGGAGGGGAGGGGAGAGGGAGAAGGTAGAAGGAATATAGAAGTATGGGGGGGGCAGGTAATGGTGGGGGATTCTGAGAGGAGGGGATTGTCTGGGGGGATTTTTCTTTATGGGGATGGTGGTTGTGATAATGGGAGGAGGGGTTGGGAGGAGAAAGGTATTTGGAGGAGTCATTTGATTTAGAATCAAGAGGAGAGAGAGAGAGAGAGAGAGAGAGAGAGAGAGAGAGAGATGAAATATGAGCTACGTGGAGAAGTAGGAGGAAGAAGAGGAGGAGGAACAAGAAGAGGAGGAGGAAAGAGAATGGGTGAACGAGGTAGAGAATTGTACCACACAAGGCCAGGAATAATGAAAGAGATTGTTTTATCTGCCTGGGGATTAATTATGAATATTTACTCGTGACGCGGCAGAAGAATGGCTTCATCACGCTTGGCTTGTCTTGTTGTGGTTCTCTCTCGGCTCGATTCGACTCGGCTCGGCTCGACTCGACTCGTTTCGGTTTGGGTCGACTCGGCTCAGCTCTTGCAGGTAGACACGAGTATATTCTCTTATAACACATCAATAATAAAATAAACCTTCAATAACTTTCTAAACTTTCTTTTTAGTTTAATTAATTCCTGTTCATCACTTTCTTCTGTCATTGTATAAGCTTTTAACAGCTTTCTAGGGATGGAATTGATAGACGTATATTTGCCATTGTTTACATACCTGCACTCTCTGACTGGCTCAATGGAAATAAGCTTTTAACAGCTTTCTGGGGATATCCTGACTTAAATAGCCTTACTGTTTACTATTGTTTGTATACCTGCTCTCTCTTATCTACATACCAATTGTGTGTGTATATCTATGTATAGCTACGAATAAACCACTTGTAGATATCAATATATAAAGTGACTCAATTCACTTTGGAACAGTTAGATATTAAAATCGTTCATAATACCTCAACTTCCCTCAACAAGAGAGCCACAGGAATCAACACCGACTCCTCCTAATCGGGACGACAACAACACGGTGAGGGTAAAGACTTTAAACCACCCTAGCAGGCTCTGTTGTCGTGAGGGTAATACACTTAATCAGAATTTATTCATAGAAATGCAAACGAAGAAGATATAAATCGCACCAACTTGAACGCTGTAACGAGTTGGGTAAATCGTAAAAGAGGAAAGGAAAGTTCCCATAAAACAGAAAACGGATTCGTGGTAAAACAAAAACACAGAAACAAAAAACGGTAAATCTGACACTGTCTAGCGGAGACTCTTGTAGATTGTGTCGCTAATATTATAATGAAGGCACCGTAAAGCCGTAGTTACAATGCAAATGAAGATATTAAGATAACGTGTACATACCTGACCCTAAGGTCTGTTGTTGGCCTACCTGGTGGTTGTCTCATTTACCTGTGGAAAAAAACAGACATTAATTAATTAACCTGCCGTTCACCAGTCACACCTGTAATATTGTTGACATTATTAATACCAAAAATAATTAATGGTATGAATATTGATTTTTTAACTGGAAAAGACCACTGAACACTATAAGTACTAATTAATCACAGGTAAACACAGAGAACAGGTAAATAAGTCAACAAGGAAGGTTGAGTGAACGTGTATTACCAACCTGTCTCTTAATATCACACGAACATAACAAATAATAATGGTAACTTGATCCTGAAATACAAGTTAAGTAATAAACACGAATTACTGAATATTAAGTTACATACAACTAGGGTAAGGAAGGGTAGGGGATGGGAGGGTAGGGGGGGAGAGGAGGGGAGGGAGGGGGAATTTAGGGGTAGGGTAGGGGGAAGGTAGGAGAAGGAATGGGAGATGAAGGGAGATGAAGGGAGGGAAAGTTTAATGAAAGATAAAGGGAGGTAGGAGAAGAAAGGTGAAGAGAAGGGAGGACAAATTTAGGGTAAGGGGGAAGGTAGAAGAGGGAAGGAAAGTGAAGGTAGGGGAAGTTTAGAGTACGGTAAAGGAAGGGAAGGGAAGGGAGGGAAGGGAAGGGAAAACATGAACGGGAGGGACAACGGAACGTAAATGATGAGTGTTCGACGCGAGGAATGCAAGCGACAAGGGGAGAACAGCAAGCAATATGACGGTAGGATGAGCCACGTTAGGTACTGTGTCACTCAGAGAGGGGAGGGTCACTGAGAGCTCTGAGTGGCGGCGCAGTGACCGTGGTGGGGAGGGGGGAGGGGGGAGGGGGGGGACTTGAAACACGTACACGGACGGCGGTGGTGTGATGGATGGTGACAGGTGTGTGCGTGTATGTGTGTAAGTGTGTAAGTGTGTGTGTGTGTGTAGATCAAAACAAAATAAAATACACACAAAACAAATAAACTGATACATAAGAATTCCCAGAGAAATTTTATCAAGAGAATTAGAAGAGCGAAGAGAAGAGAGGTTGGCAGTATGTGTCAGGGCGAGTGGCGGCTGACGGTGGGGGCTGACGGTGGGGCTGACGGTGGGGCTGACGGAAGGCTGACGGGGAGGGCTGACGGGGAGAGGTGGGGGAGGGCTGTTGAGGTCCATTTCAATACTGAGGATCTAAAATATCCTTATCCTTTCCTTCCTTCCTTCAGCGGCTGCCTAGGTGGTACTCCTTCAAGTCTTGTCTCTTGTGTTGTGACCTGAAGAAGGTTTGAAGGGGCCACTAATAACTAAAGGTAATGTAAGGGAGGGAGAGGGAGGGTAAGGGGGTGGAGGGTAAGGGAGGGTAAGGGGGTGTAGGGTAAGGGGGTGGAGGGTAAGGGGGTGTAGGGTAAGGGAGTATATATAATTTTATTCACATCACACAAAGGATCCAGAGGTTGAGTGGAAACAGTTCTCGCTCTCTGTAATAAGGCACACTGGTTCGAACTCTCCGCCCCTCCCCCCCTTGATGGGGAGTGAAGGTATTCGAGTGTAATGACGGCCAAGCTGCCTCTAAGCTTACTGAAGGCTTAATATAACGGGATAAAAATATTGAAAAGTTATCAGGATACTTTGGTTCATAATTAAGAGGTGAGTGGATAATGGTTAGGGATATTATAGGTTAAAATTGAGGTGTAGGGAAGGTAGAGAATGAGAATGGGAGGATTGGTACAGTTACCCCTGTAAATCTATTTAAAGTGGTGGGCCGTAGTCACCTACCCTCAGAAAATTTGATCGATTTTAACCTAAGTACACATGGACAACAGGGAACCAGTTTATGAGTAGTGTGGGTTAGGTTAGGTTAAGTGAGATCAAAGTTGGCTTGTAAATACCTGTTGCTCCTGGACATGACAATAGGGAATTAGCCCGGGAGAGAGGGAGTGAGGGGAGGGGAGAGGAGGGTGAGGGAGGAAGGGGGTGAATGGAGGGGTCAGGGGAAGGGGGAGGGGGGTGAGAGAGGGGGGATAGGTCCTGGACACACGCTTCTCTTCACCACTGTGTCACTGATAAATGTGGGAGGAGATTATGCGCCAAGAAGTGTGTTGTTTATCTGAGTGAGGCGGACGAGGGAGGGCAGGCCACCCAAAAACTCCACACCCGAGAAAGAAAGACGGGTAAGAGGAAAAAAAATGCCTCGTTATGCGAAAGCTTTCAAAATAGGCATCATTAACGACATTCGGGTCCCTGTTAACCGAACCCCGACGTTTAAAACCTCACCGAACACAAGTCTTGACCAAACCTCCTGCAATATTTCCCACTACACGGCCCAAATAAAACACACAACTACATTTCACATTTTTACCAAATATCGAACAAGTGAGAGGGACGGAGGAATGTCGCAGTTACTCCCAAGCCAAAGTTAGGAGGAGGAAATCGAACACGGTCCATCGCTGTCAATTGCTGTTTCATTTGCATGGCTACAGGTTCTATTGCTGGCCTAAAACAAAAGAGGATTTGCATAACAATAGTAGATAGATTGAAAGACTCAATTTCATTATCTCAGTCTCCCCTCTGAAGACAATTCGTCAACCTGGACTTAAAGTAGAAGAGGGCGAAGCTTTCCTTGTCGGCAGCCATCGTGACCAGGTTACTAGGTGTGTGTGACCAGGTGTTTGTGTGTGACCAGGTGTGTGGGTGTGTGAGACCAGGTGTGTGACCAGGTGTGTGACCAGGTATGTGACCAGGTAATATTACGTCTCTTCTCCTCCCTTCCTATAATTTATCATCCCATGTTTTCTTCTGTAAACCATAACAGAAAAAAAGTTTCCCAAATAAATGGCTTCGCGTGTCAGAGTCGTCCATTTCGAATCTTTTACATTTTCGTCATTTTATTACCATTTAAGTGATATTTCCTATACTAATAAAAAACTATCATTAATAAGTATATTCTAAGTCTTATAGTTCTATATTCTTGATGTCTATAGCGAAGGAATTTACGAATTTATTGAGAATTATGTCATGGTTGGACATTCAAATCCCGCCTGGTCAAGTCTTACGTAGTCTATGGTTCTATTAATCCCGTTTTCTCTGTTAAATGAAATCGTCTTGTTTATCTTGTCAGTATTTTCGTGAACAAGTGTGAATAACTAGAAGGTTAATTAGTGTATATATTTCATTAAAGCCTTCTGTGTTGCTGTTTTAATAAGAAGTATACCATTAGCTTCTGAAACTTTATTTACTTGAATTTGTGAAAAGTTTTGGCAAGAAGTTTTATCGTCATTCTCCTCCTCCCTCTTTCAAGACACCCCTCTAGCCCCATCTTGCCCTGGAGGCTTCTCACCCTTCACGAGGAGGGGTAGGGGTAGGGGTAGGTGCCACAGTGCCGGGTCTTAAGACTACATCAGGCACCGAGTGTGAAAGGTTCTCCGTTTCTCTCTCTTCCTCGCCCCTGTCCTCTCTCTCTCTCTCTCTCTCTCTCTCTCTCTGCTTCTCTTGCACACATCTCCATAAAATGTCTGCAGCTTTTTTTTTACGATATCCTTGTTTCTTTTATAAAACAAACACACACACACACACACACACACACATATATATATATATATATATATATATATATATATATATATATATATATATTCAGGTAAGCTATAGTGCAGTATAACTCTGGTGTAGGCTGGGTGTCAGTGAAGGGGGGTGAAGATATTTAGCTCCACGGTAAAAGGGTTTCCGTGTGAGTGCTGGCTAGTGCGCATCAATTCCATATAGCAAATGTGTTTTCCTTGCTCAGTGGTGATGAAAGAACAAGGCGGAAAACTTGCAGAAATCTATTGCTGTCGAACCTGGCGGGGATCTCTCGATACTGATACCTTTAGTTTATGATTTATGTATTATGTTGGCAACTCAACACCTGAAGCTCTCAGCGCGATGCTCTACCGGTTAAAACTTTACTGTACCATCATCTGACGAGTTGACAATACATTTACTCATTACGGAAAATAACTCAATCATTAAGTCAATCAACCTATCTCTTACACCTCCAGTGACTGTTGTTACTGGAGGGAACAGATAAAACTGGCCACGGTACAACACGTCAACCTGATAGAGCAGCTGTGGAGGACCTGGGAGGCTGTGTGTACACGGGGAAGACACGGCTGTGGAGGCCCTGGGAGGCTGTGTGTACACGGGGAAGACACGGCTGTGGAAGCCCTGGGAGGCTGTGTGTACACGGGGAAGACACGGCTGTGGAGGCCCTGGGAGGTTGTACACGGGGAGGCTGTGGAGGCACGGGGAAGACACGGCTGGGAGGCTGTGGGGCACGGGGAAGACACGGCTGTGGAGGCCCTGGGAGGCTGTGGAGTACACGGGGGAAGACACGGCTGTGGAGGCCCTGGGAGGCTGTGTGTACACGGGGAGCACAAGTCTCTCCTTGTGGTAAGAACCAGTGACCAGTGAGGTGGATGAACGACTCAACACTGTCACTAGGTGGATGAACGACTCAACACTGTCACCAGGTGGATGAACGACTCAACAACTGGTCACTCATCAGCCGAGATCGTCCAGCCAATCTTCGTCTTCTTTTATCGTTGCAAAAGTCTTCTCTTAGATGACGACTTATGTCACTATGAACACTGAATAGGAATATAAATCGTTGTCATGGCCTCCCAGCAGACTTGTCATGGCCTCCCAGCAGACCTGTCATGGCCTCCCAGCAGACCTGTCATGGCCTCCCAGCAGACTTGTCATGGCCTCCCAGCAGACCTGTCATGGCCTCCCAGCAGACCTGTCATGGCCTCCCCAGCAGACTTGTCATGGCCTCCTGGCAGACCTGTCATGGCCTCCCAGCAGACGTGTCAGGGCCTCCCAGCAGACTTGTCATGGCCTCCCAGCAGACCTGTCACTAGCCTCCCAGCAGACGTGTCATGGCCTCCCTGCAGCCTGTCATAGCCTCCCAGCAGACCTGTCATAGCCTCCCAGCAGACGTGTCATGGCCTCCTGCAGACCTTTCATAGCCTCCCAGCAGACTTGTCCATGGCCTCCCAGCAGACGTGTCATGGCCTCCCAGCAGACGTGTCATGGCCTCCCTGCAGACCTTTCATAGCCTCCCAGCAGACGTGTCATGGCCTCCCAGCAGACCTCTGTCATAGCCTCCCAGCAGACGTGTCATGGCCTCCCAGCAGACCTGTCATAGCCTCCCAGCCTCTCCGTCTCCAGGTCATCCTATCACTATTATCTCCCCAATCTCATTCTCTCCCTACCTACCTCAGCACCCCCACTCCCCTCCCCCCATCTCCTACTTCTCCAACATTAGAAATTCACCATCATTACCACCATCACCACCACCACCACCATCACCATCACCATTACCACCCCTTCGTTCCCATCTCCTCCAACGCTACAACCACCCCCAACCTCCCATCACCCTGCTGCTGAATCCTCCCTTCACCTCCACCACCATTTACCCCCCGCCCCTCCCCAAATACAAGGTGTGGAGAGGGGCGTGGAGAGGGGCGTAGGGTGAGGCGGTTGAGAGGGGCGTGGAGAGAGGTGGTTGAGAGGAGCGTGGGAAGAGGCGTGGAGAGGGGGCGTGGTGAGAGGCGTGGAGAGGGGCGTGGGGAGAGGCGGTTGAGAGGGGCGTGGGGAAGAGGCGTGGACAGAGAGTCACGCCTCACATAAGTTACTGTACTGCCACTTCTCGCGCTTGTATTCAATAACGTAGGCAGATGGACTCATAACTTGTTGAGGAGACACTTATGACTATCTTGTGAAGGTTGTGAGAGTGAGGGTGTTGTGATGTTGTAGTGGTGTTGTAGCGATGTTGTGGTGGTGATGTGTTGTTGTGGTGGTGTTGTTGTGGTGGTGTGGCGGTGATGTGGTGGTGTTGTGGTGATGTAGTGATGTTGTAGTGGTGTTGTAGCGATGTTGTGGTGGTGATGTGGTGTTGTGGTGGTGTTGTTGTGGTGGTGTTGTTGTGGTGGTGTGGTGGTGATGTAGTGATGTTGTGGTGGTGATGTAGTGTGTGGTGGTGATGTGGTGATGTGGTGGTGTTGTTGTGGTGGTGTGGTGGTGATGTAGTGATGTTGTGGTGGTGATGTGGTGATGTTGTAGTGGTGTTGTAGCGATGTTGTGGTGGTGATGTGGTGTTGTGGTGGTGTTGTTGTGGTGGTGTTGTTGTGGTGGTGTGGTGGTGATGTAGTGATGTTGTGGTGGTGATGTAGTGATGTTGTGGTGGTGATGTAGTGATGTTGTGGTGGTGTTGTGGTGATGTAGTGTTGTAGTGGTGTTGTAATGCTCCCTCCTTCCCTCCAACGTATTATCAAGACAGATGGAACAAGGAATATTCAACCTCACCCACTCACCAACCTACCCACCCCACCCACACTACCCACCCCACCCACCCTACCCACCCACCCACCCCACCCCACCCCTATTCGATATTCGTGCTGGCTAAGGATCTTCTCACTTCGGGGAAACAACTTGGACAGCGCCTCCCTTTCAGATAAAACCATTTCCCTCGAGTGGGCGGCCGCTGTTGAAAAGTTTTTTATTGTTATCAAACTTTTTAATGCCCTTCATCTTATTGTTTCCAAAATGCTTTCAATGTGGTTTAACTGCGTGTGTGGGGGGGGGGGGTGATGGTGTGGTGAGTATGAAGGATTAGGGTAATGGTGTGGAGGGATGGGGGGGGGAGGTGATGGTTAGATGTGATAATGAAAGGTTAGGTTAGGTTAGGTTAGGGTTATCACAGGTTTTATCTTGCTTTACAACATCCAATACCAGCCTGTCTCCTCCTCTCCCTGACACACACGATAACAGTTGCCCTAAATCGAAGCAAATACCTCACCGTGGCTTCTTGTCCCCGGCGGCGTGAGACAAGTTCAGCAATGAAGACGCCCTACTGACTGCTTCAAGGCACCTCGAAAGTGCTTGAGATTTGGAACCTTCCGAAAATCACCCTTACTGGACAAGACACTGGGAAGATCGTTCAAGTAAGCAGGAGGGGGAAATATTTACTTTTAGCCAACACGTTATTCAGTTGGATTCATAAACTACTAAAGGGTGAAGACTAATGTTCATAATATTCTCAAAACACTCTCGTCTAGTTTCATGTTTTTTCGTCTATAAATCGTTATTATGGATAGTGTTCTTTCTCAACGGGTTATAGGTCGTCTTTAACCCCTGTAGATCAAGACAATTCATACTACAAGATCAGGGAACTCGGTTAATACCCATGGTGAGGCACGACAACACGAGGCTTGGACCCCCAAGTACTGGCTCCTGACGACAACAGAATCAAGATTATTTTGTGCGTCGTTAATTAAGAAAACCAAGTCTCTTCTCCCTTTGATATATAATGAAAAGATAAAAAAAAAGAGTTATTATAGAATTT
Source organism: Homarus americanus (assembly GCF_018991925.1). Classification (NCBI taxonomy): domain Eukaryota; kingdom Metazoa; phylum Arthropoda; class Malacostraca; order Decapoda; family Nephropidae; genus Homarus; species Homarus americanus. The sequence goes on along the minus strand of NW_024721277.1, from coordinate 193,009 downwards.
GTGCAAATAAATTATTAAAATATTCATGGGCGCCATATTTCTTCGAGACCGTCATGAGTAGTGTTGATTTGTACCACTAGAGGGCTTAAGGATCGTCCACAAGTAGCAATTCGTTTACTTATTTGTGTTTACCGATGAGGCTGTTACCTGTACCTACCTTGTAAGCAATTATCATATATCTCTTTATCTTTCAGCTATAACATCAGCTGTCTCTATATATAATTAAATCTATGTATAGTTACTCCAAAAAAACTATCTGTACTTGGGGTGATCGATGTATTTCAAAATGATCACTGTGACTCCTGTTGTCTCGGTAGGGTTGTCAAAATCATTCGTCCGTTGTGTCATATTATTTCAACGTAATTTTGTATAGGTAGTTTTTTGGGGTGACTCATAAATCTACGTCTTATCCCTCCCTCCTTCTACTCATCTTCTCTCATCTCTAAACCTCTTATTTATTACACTCTCCTTCGCCTTTGCTTTGTGTGTCTCGTTTATCCCTTACTCATCCTTCTTTTGGTATCATCCTTTGTGTCTTAACCCATCTTTATCAACCATTCCCTTTTGATCTTGAGTCTTTTCTCTCCATTCCTCGTGTTTATTCCGTGTTGTCACCTACCCTCACAACCTACTGTTCTATGACCTACTTGAGTCGTTGTTTACATTCAGCAGCTGTTACAGTCAATCAGCTGATCAGTCTTTTTCTTGTTGTTGAAGGTGATAAAGTTACTGGAGAGAGAGAGAGAGAGAGAGAGAGAGAGAGAGAGAGAGAGAGAGAGAGAGAGAGAGAGAGAGAGAGAGATCTAGCTACAACAACACTTAAGTAAAGAGCCTCAACTTCTGGGCAGGAAAAACATTAATAAACTATATAGTCCGTGCGTCGAGGGCGTTCAACATTAAGGCATTACCGTCAGCGTTCACTCAGGCTCCTCGTGGCCTTTCATAATATTCCCGTAAAACCATATTGTTACTTCCCAAATATAAGTTGTTATTATACTTGACTCTGAGGCTTATAAAGAGGGAGCTACTGTGTGTGTGTGTGTGTGTGTGTGTGTGTGTGTGTGTGTGTGTGTGTTAAGAATGAAACATAAATTATCTTTTTTGGTCAACAATTTTATGAATCTTGACTAAACACAACTCATTAACTCCCAAAAAATATTGACCTGTTCTTCAACTAGTAAATAAACTATACCAATATATCGGTCATGGTAATATTCTGTTGACCTTAATATGTAAGGTCAAAGGTCACGGGGGCCAAATGGGTGATGTTCAGTCGGCAAAGTGATACGCTTCAAAGATAGACCCATTACATTAAGTTGTTCTCGTTGAATTTGTTCGTGTGTTAGTCTGTAATGGATGGTTGTTGGGGAGGGAGGAGAGAGGGAGGAGGGAGAGAGGGAGGAGGGAGAGGGGGGTGGAGGGAGAGAGGGATGGAGAGAGGGAGGAGGGAGAGAGGAGGAGGGAGGGAGGGAGAGGAGGGAGGAGGAGAGAGAGGGAGGAGGTGGGAGGAGAGGGGGGGGAGGAGGGGGGAGGAGAGGAGGAGGAGGGAGAGAGGAGGGAGGAGGGGAGGGAGAGGAGGGAGAGGGGAGGGGAGAGGAGGAGGGCAGAACCACTTTCCCTCACCCCAAAGCCTCCCCAAGCCTCCCAACCTCCCAAGAGCCCCCTGAACCCCACCCAATAGCCCCAAGACCCCCCAATAGCCCCCCAAAACCCCAACCACTAAATATGCGTCAGCTGAACCCCAAGAAGAGGAGGAAAAAACGAACTAATTTTACTAAGTGGTGAAAATTGGCTTTCTCTCAAGTCTTCGTTCGTTCCAGGCCATGAGGAGCTCTGTCAGTAATGCCCCCTAACTCTACTGACACAATCTCTCTTCTGTCTCTCTTACATCAGCTGACACTATCTCACATCAGCTGACATCATCTCTCTTCTGTCTCTCACATCAGCTGACACTATCTCCACTATCAGCTGACACTATCTGATCAATCTCTCACACCAGCTGACACTATCACTCTTCCAACTTTCACACCAGCTGACACTATCTCACATCAGCTGACACCATCTCTCTCTCCTATCTCTCACATCAGCTGACACTATCTCCACTTATGAGCTGACACTATCTAGTTAATCTCTCACACCAGCTGACACTATTTCTCTTCTATCTCTCACACTAGTTGATGTGGTGTAAGAGAGAGAGAGAGAGAGGTCCCGACAACACCTCACATCAAGGGTATTAAGCTCACCCGACAGTTCCGACGTATCACCCACACCACGTCGGGAAAAGCCTCTGTTTTACCTCTCGGGCCGTCGGAAGAAGGGAAACAGCATCATCTATCTTACAAGAATGACGCGGGGGAGAAAAATTACCTACTGTCTAAAGTATTAATAAGAATGTAGGTAACGACACACGCAGAGTAAAGGCTGAGGGGCTTGACGCTACTGACGGAGGGAGTGAGTGTTTAGTCTTGCTCCCCTTCCACACACACACACACACACACGACCATCACCTTATTTAATATCTGAAATGAAACACGGAGAAGACTTTATTCACCCACGAGACAAGGGCCACACTAGACCCCCAAGACACGGGGATAATATAGTCTCCCCCTCTTACCCTCATCTGTGGCCAAAAAACTCCGATTTTCTTTATCCTGGACCAAGAGAGTGGAAGAAGATATGTTTTTAGAATGTTTTATTCCCAGTAGTAATTAGTTAATTGAGGAACCGAATGATCGTTTAGCTTCGGTATGTCCGTGTCAGGGTGCCACTAAGCTCAGCCATTATTGTGATGAGGGATGCGACCTCCACGCCCGCTACCATCTGTCTGTTTTCATTACCCCCCATTCCTCTTAGTGGGACGCCCCTTGTGGCTCAAGAGGGGGGCCCCAGGACGCCCCTTGTGGCTCAAGAGGGGGGCCCCAGGACGCCTCTGCTGGCTCAAGAAGGGGAACCAGGACGACCCCGTTGGCTCAGAGGGGGCCCCAAGACGCCCCAGCTGGTCTCAAGTGGGACCGAGGACGCCCCTGCTGGCTCATGAGGGGGCCCCAGGACGCTCCTGCGGGCTCAAGAGGGAACCAGGACGCCCCCACTGGGTCAAAAGGGACCGAGGACGCTCCCGCTGGCTCGAGAGGGACCGAGGACGCTCCCGCTGGCTCGAGAGGGACCGAGGACGCTCCCGCTGGCTCGAGAGGGACCGAGGACGCTCCCGCTGGCTCGAGAGGGACCGAGGACGCTCCCGCTGGCTCGAGAGGGACCGAGGACGCTCCCGCTGGCTTGAGAGGGACCGAGGACGCTCCCGCTGGCTCGAGAGGGACCGAGGACGCGTATATGTGTGTTTGTCAAGAGGATGTTTACAGTGTATCCCTGAACCTAAGCGTCAGTCACCTACCAACCCTGGGCGCCTGTTGTCACCCTTCACTCAACACATATGGTAGATCTAACGAGGAAATATTCAACAGAAAATCTTTGGTCGACAGATAACAAAAAAATGTCCAATAGTTACTACTATTTAAAATGTCCAGAGAAGGGGTCTTTGAAGTGTACAGACCGTAGTAAATTAGGTGTAACTTTTTCTCTAATTGACCTGGAAAGTTGAACTTCAGGGCAATTTAAAGCTGATTTGAAGCTCTTTTATTTTATATTTACATATCCATCAATATATATTAATGTCTGTCTATTTATCTATCAATCTTTCTGTCTGTGTCTATGAGGTCTGTCTGTCTGTCTGTCTGGTAAATATGGGACAGTGTATATTTAGTGCATATTTAGCTTACACCTGTAGATAGACAGGTAAGATTACATATTCTATACATCTACAAGTATATAGGTTACATGTATAAACTCGTATGTATTTGTGTGGTGTATACAACAGTTTATATAATTCGTCACTATCATAATTCATTGTAAGATTTCAATGTAATTTTCAGCATAAGGCAACGCAAACTTTTCCATCAGCGAGGTAAATGGAAAATAACTTGTGGTATTTTGAGCGGAAGAGAAAACTTTGGTAATTTTTCCTTATGAGTTTAACCAAAGTTAGTTATCTCAGTTGATGTTTACGTGTGCTGGGGGAGGTCGCTTGCCTGCCTGCCTCCTCCTCCTCCTCTTCCACCCGTGCTGAGAGGTTGGCCTCCCATCCTCCCTTCTGTATCACCCGTGCTGAGAGAGGTCGCCTGCCTGCCTGCCTGCCTACCTCTTCCTCCTCCTCCTCCACCCGTACTGAGAGAGGTCGCCTGCCTGCCTACCTCTTCCTCCTCCTCCTCCACCCGTACTGAGAGAGGTTTGGTGAGGTTAAATTAGGTGATATGGGTTAGGTTAACTTATATTGTGTTAGATTAGGTTAGGTTAGATTCAGGTAAGTTGGGTTACAGCAGATTAGACTAAGGTATGGTTAGGTTAGGTTAGGTTAGGTTAGGTGGTTAGGTTAGGTTAGGTTGTGATACTGCATATATCTTCTCCACTGCTAAAATCTTACGTGAAGAAAAAATCTCTAACCTAGAGGCAAGGCGCAACACAAGCAGCACCCAGGCCCTTCGCTGATGACACCTACAGCGCCTTCTCCTACGACTTCTGCCCCCTTATACCCTCTCTAGGACTGGCTATACCCAACATGACAACTACCCAAAAAATCTATACTGACTCGACACATCTTGTTGTACTCGCTTTGTTCTGGGTAAACTTGGCCCACTATCCAACCTTAGCCTCATAAAGGACAAGTTGGTGGCGACCGTCTGCTGCGCCACAGGGTTAAAAAAAAATCACTACTCAGGAGGAAGGAGCCCTTGGGTCGAGCTCCTGCTGGTCTTCGGCGGTGTATAAGCAGATGGGGGAAGTGGGGGAAGTTGTTCAGCAGCGTCTTAACAAGATCTTGACAACAGGTGAACAGGACCAGGGGATTATTTAACGAGACTAGGGGATTATTTACGATACAAGGAGAATATTTATAAGACTAGGGGAATATTTATAAGACTAGGGGAAGTATTTACAAAACTAGGGGAATATTTACAAGACTAGGGGAATATTTAATCATGAAAATGGTAAAAGTGACAGAGTAAAAATAGCTTCATGTATACTTAAGCCATTGGTACTGTAATACATTCGACGATTTTCACTTACGTATAAAACTAAGAAGAAGGAGAAGAAGATAAGGAGGAGAAGAAGACGAAGAAGAGGGGAGAAGAATAAGAATAAGAATAAGAATAAGAATAAGAATAAGAATAAGAAGAAGAAGAAGAAGAAGAAGAAGGAGAAGAAGAAGAAGAAGAAGAAGAAGAAGAAGAAAAATAAGAAGAAGAAGAAGAAGAAGAACCACAATCCACTCACCTGGGCAGTCGTCATTAATTATATCTTGAGAAATTTACAAGATCCCCTACACTCAGTACCTCGCCAGCCACCTGTCATCTCTTACTTGATTCATTAAACTTTCGTGAGGTGAAGTTAGACCAGATGCCTTGACTTTCTTTCTTTCTTTCGTTTTTTTTTTCTTTTAATATATATTGATTTCATAGGCAACATCCACCCACGGAGTTAAATATAGCTGGAAGGATACCTATTACGCACGAAATCCTGAAACCTAACTTAACCTAACCTAACCTAAACTAAACTAAACTAACCTAACCTAACCTAACCTAACCTCCTCCTCCCACTAGAAGTCGCCATCAGGGAGGCGCTTATTCCAACAGTAACCCCCACAAAAAAATATTTCCCTAGATATATATACATTACGTCACAACCATCGACTTACTAAATGTCACAACTAAAAAAAAAAAAAGTTACTCGTTTGAAATGTCACTTTGGTAAAAAAAAACAAAAAAAAATCTTTCTTGGTAGATAAATGTCAGACTAATCATTTAATGCTGTTGTACAAATGTCAATACACTTCCAGGTTATAACAGTAGTCGGTGACGTGTATAGTGACGTGTGTTGTTGACGTATATAGTGACGTGTGTTGTTGACGTATATAGTGACATGTGTTGTTGACGTGTATAGTGACGTATGTTGTTGACGTATATAGTGACGTGTGTTGTTGACGTATATAGTGACGTGTGTTGTTGACGTATATAGTGACGTGTGTTGTTGACGTATATAGTGACGTGTGTTGTTGACGTATATAGTGACGTGTGTTGTTGACGTATATAGTGACGTGTGTTGTTGACGTATATAATGACGTGCATTGATGACGTGTATAGTGAAGTGTATTGTTGACGTATATAGTGACGTGTATTGTTGTTGACGTATATAGTGACGTGTGTTGTTGACGTATATAATGACGTGCATTGATGACGTGTATAGTGAAGTGTATTGTTGACGTATATAGTGACGTGTATTGATAACGTAAATAGTGACGTTACGGCTGTAGTTATTCATTTGACGTCATGTTTTGGAATTTTTTGTGGACTGGAAGTTACCTGAGCTGACCATTCTCACCTGTGTCTCACCTTCTTGAGTACCTGTCTATATTAATTAGTTAAAAGGGAATATATTTTTATAGTTATTAAAATAGATATGACAAGAGTCGGTATAAATTACGAAATAATATTCACCCTAACGCTACCTGGGGTATAGATTAGGTTAGGTAAGTATTTAATCATCAGGTAAAATAAACTAGGGTGTCTAATCTACAGGTGAAATAAGGTGTCGGTAATATCAGGTACCTATTTCAGCTTTGAGGGGAGGGGTAGTTTAAGGATAACATGGGATCGAACCAACAACCTTTATAAATTTTATTTTTAAGTCGAGTTCTCTATCCACTCAGCTAACCTCTATGTGGAATAACACCTTTATAACTAACAACAACAACAACCTAATAACCCAAGAATGTTATTATTTGACAAACCTCACTATTGACATTACACTCACGTTGCTGCCATTACGTAATTATCCTCAACGAGTCACGAAGTTCACATTATCACACTAGACACGGCAAGACCAGTGCTGACTAGTGATTCGAGATGGTAGGTAAAGGTTTGGTTAGGTTATGACAGGTTAGGATAGGTTAGGATAGGATAGGTTAGGTTAGGTTATGACAGTTTAGGATAGGTTAGGTTAGGCTAGGTTTCCACACGCCTCCAACTCTCCATACACCAGAACATTTAGCCACATTTCACACTTGGCTGACTGTACGTTAATGGCTTTAGGACATTCAATTGTCTTCAAGAAAGTTTTCCCCGCGTTACTGATGTTCCGTAAACGTCTACTACAGAGCCACGTCACTCCGTAATAAAAGCCAGATTAGATTTTCTTTTTGTTTATAAATCATGAATCTGGTTAGGTTTGGTTAGGTTAGGTTAGCTTAGGGCTAAGTTAGGTTTAGGGTAAGTTTAGTTTAGTGACTTACTGACGGACTGACTGATTGTCTAACTAACTAACTAACAAACTACCTGACGGAGATAATTACCTGACCAACTGGCACTAACGCAGCATATTATGTGGTCACTTAAGCCTTCAGCCTCATCTTACCTGTCGTTAATTGCCAGGTGAACCAAGGTAATTAAAACACTTAGAGAAAATTACATTCATTAAAAATATCATTATAAATATTCGTTGTACGTAAGAATATCGTTATAGTGAATCAGTGTACATAAAAATATCGTTATAGAGGTTAGTTGTACGTAAAAAATCGTTATAGTGAATCCTTATACGTAAAAACATCGTTATAGTGAGTCGTTTTACGTAAAAATATCGCTATAGTGAACCATTCTACGTAAAAATATCGTTATAGTGAGCCGTTTTACGCAATAGATATCATTAAAGAGATTCGTTTTATGCAAGATGTTGTTATGATGATTCGTTTTACACAGGAGGAGGAGGAGGAGGAGGAGGAGGCAAGGCGAAAGGAAGGAGTACGGGTAGTAGTAGTAGTAGTAGTAGTAGTAGTAGTAGTAGTAGTAGTAGTAGTAGTAGTAGTCATTATCCTCATCGTCATCTCGTTAGTAGAGAAATGTGAAGCGTTTGAGAGGCAGTGGAGAGGAACACAAGAGAGAGAGAGTAAAGTCTTGTCTTTTTCCATTTATGTTTTGTCGAAATGGTTGACGAGTGTGAAGGTCTTATAGTAATCAACTGATCTCACCACACACACAGAACCCCCCCCCCCACACACAGAGCGCCCCCAACACACAGAGCCCCCCACAGAGCCCCAACCCCACACAGAGTCCCTCCTGAATGGGTCAGTCACTAGACACAGGACTCAGAGCGCAAAAAGTCTACGTCGCAGCCAAATACGTTTCCTTACTCATGCTTAAAAATATAATAATAATAATAAACTAATAATAATAATAATAAAACTAATAATAATAATAATAATAATAATAATAATAATAAAACAATAATAATAATAATAATAATAATAATAATAATAATAATAATAATAATAATAATAATAACTAATAATAATAATAATAATAATAATAATAATAATAATAATAATAATAATAATAATAATAATAATAATAAAATAATAATAATAATAATAATAACAATAATAATAATAATAAAATAATAATAATAATAATAAAACTAATAATAATAAAATAATAATAATAATAATAATAATAATAATAATAATAATAATAATAATAATAATAATAATAATAATAATAATAATAATAATAATAATAATAATAATAGTAATAATAATAATAATAATAGTAATAATAACAATAATAATAATAATAATCATAAAATAACAATAATAATAATAATAATAATAATAATAATAATAATAATAATAACAATAATAATAATAATAATAATAATAATAATAATAATAATAATAATAATAATAATAGCAATAATAATAATAATAATAATAATAATGGTACAATCAAGATAAATAATTAAAATTGCCTTAAGTTAGGAAAGGTACTATATAATAACAGGTCAGTCGCTCGACACGGGACTCAGAGCGTGAAAAAGTCTACGGTCGCAGCCAGCCACGTTTCACTTACTCGCGTTAAAAATTTCTGTTACAAATACATAAAAACACAAACTGCACCTCTTCTACCTCCTCATCAACCCTTATTACCAACATTCGCCTGCAACTTGCCTGGTTTAGTTAAGAGAGGTTTAGGTTTAGGTTAGGTATATATTATGTGTCATGTACCAAGATCGTCGTCCGAGAGCCACTGAAGAATAAATTACAGGTAGGAGGAATAATTTGGGACAGTGAGAGCGATCCACTAACGACTGGAGCCAGGAATAAATGATGTGAGGAGGAGGGGGAAGAGGAGTAGGAGAAGGAGGAGGAAGAGGAAGAGGAAGAGGAGGAGGAGGAGGAGGAGGAGGAGGAGGAGGAGGAGGAAGAGGAAGAGGAAGAGGAGGAGGAGGAGTTGGTCCGTATGTGAGGCAGTGAAGTATGCATGACCGTCAAGACAGCAGCAGCGAGCATCACACGTCTGGTCAGTAGGTTAATGTTAGGTTAGGTTTAGGTTGGGTTTAGGTTAGGTTAGGTTAGGTTAGTTAGTCGTGTTCTCCTCCACCTGGAACACCAACTAAGAGATATAATTTGAATTCTCTTCCTAAAGTAATTTTGAGAATTTGACTTAATGATACACTACAGAAGTGACGACTTGCAAGATGGAGGAGAGTGTTGGGGTCTTAATAACTCGAGTGTCGGGGTCTTAATAACTCGAGTGTCGGGGTCTTAATAACTCGAGTGTCGGGGGTCTTAATAACTCGAGTGTCGGGGTCTTAATAACTCGAGTGTCAGGGGTCTTAATAACTCGAGTGTCAAAGGGTCTTAATAACTCGAGGTGTCAGGGGTCTTAATAACTCAGTGTCGAGATCTTAACTCGAGTGTCGGGGTCTTAATAACTCGAGTGTCGGGGGTCTTAATAACTCGAGTGTCGGGGTCTTAATAACTCGAGTGTCGGGGTCTTAATAACTCGAGTGTCGGGGTCTTAATAACTCGAGTGTCGGGGTCTTAATAACTCGAGTGTCGGGGTTTTAATAACTCGAGTTTCGGGGTCTTAATAACTCGAGTGTTGGGGGTCTTAATAACTCGAGTTTCGGGGTCTTAATAACTCGAGTTTCGGGGTCTTAATAACTCGAGTGATGGGGGTCTTAATAACTCGAGTGTCGGGGTCTTAATAACTCGAGTTTCGGTGTCTTAATAATAACCCCCACCACCACCACGGACTGTTGGGATTTGACACCACACACTACATGGCTAATAAGACATACCTGCCTACATAATCCACATAGCCTGTCAGGAGCGTGGAGTGACAACATGGCTCACCTGGATACCAAAACCAACATAGTTATGATGTAATTACCTGTTAATGATAATCCAGATAGCTCACTCAGGTAATATTACAGCGGCCACCATGAGTATTGTCCCTTTCCCATCCTCTCCCACTCCTCTCCAACAATCACTCACTCTTTCCCACCCTTTCTTATTTCCCTCCAACCATCACCGACCTCCCTTTTCATCTTCTTCCATTTCTCTTCCATAATCACCCACCCCCTTCCCATCCTCTCCCACTTCCCTCCCACCATCAACCACCCTCCATCCCTCTCCTACCATCACCCACCCTCAATCCCCTTCCCACCTCCTTCCCATCCCCTTCCCACCCACCCCCCACCATCATGCCTCCTTCCCCAACACAAACAACCTAGACCCCCCCTAATTAAACAGTGGATGTGTGATATTTACGGAGATTCAATTAGTATTATTTAAATCACCCACGTAGATAACCTCCAACGCACGCACGCACACACACACACATACACACACACACACACACACACATACACTTCCTCTTGTTGTTCTCTGTTCTAACACGATCACTCAAGAAGAGCAGAACAACCGCATACGTCACCAGGATATGTATAACAGTATATTCATGTATACATAAAAAAACACAGTCTCTCCTTGTATGTATAGATAAAAAAAAAACATACCTCCTGTATATATAAATTAAATATACATATCACCAGCTTGTCTACATAACATTATACACACTTGAATAAACATATCACATTTATCTAAGCATACATTAAATCATCATACATACATTATATACACACAAGCATACATAACACCCACACTCTGTTTCAGTGGGGTAAATTATATTGCATGATTAGACCGCCTCAAACAAGGTCATTATATATTCATTCTTATCAACTAAATTACTCAGGTTTATGAAAGTGGTTGAGTTAGAAGGGGAGAACCTGAAGGGACTAAGACGTCACCAGGCAGGTCGTCTTAGCCTGCCGGGGGGGTATACCTCGATAAGCAAGGCTGTGGAAGGTGTTACGTGCTGAGCTGATTTATCCCTCATTAAGGTAACATTCTCGTCTTGGTGTGGATCTAGTAGGAACCTCCTCTCCTCCCTCCCCTTCCTCTCATTCCTCTCCTTCTCCTCTCTCCTCCCTCTCCTTCCTCTTCTTCCTCTCCTTCTCCTCTCTCCTACCTCTCCTCTCCCTCCCAACCGAGAGTCACGACGACCGGGATAACATCTACATGTACACAGCTTGGATAATAATATGCATAATGTACGTCTTTAGTCTGGTGAGCGCTACCCACGGCCTGGTCTTCTCTCCCTCTCCCTCTCCCTTACCTTCCCTCCCTCTCTCTCCCCTCACTCTCCTCCCTCCCTCCAGTTTCCTCCACTAACGAGCGACAATGATGTCTCCTCTCTCTCTCTCTCTCTCTCTCTCTCTCTCTCTCTCTCTCTCTCTCTCTCTCTCTCTCTCTCTCTCTCTTACATCTCTTACTTTCTCACACTCTCATCCATTCTCCCTCGCTCTCTCCCTTACTCTCACCCCTAGTAGTAGTAACAAGTAAGTACTAGTGATAACAACAGAATACCAGTAGAAGTGGCAAAAGGCCTTATCAGTAACAGATTACTTGTAAGTAGTAATAAAGTACAAGTAGTGGCAGTAAAGTACAGGTAGTGGCAGTCAAGTACAGGAAGTGGCAGTCAAGTACAGGTAGTGGCAGTAAAGTACTACAGGTAGAATCACCCAAACACAGGTACCATTCACAATAGATTAAAGGTAACATCACCTTTCGTATTGACAGGAACAACACAGCCTGCACCCACTGCTTGGGAACACCGTCAGCAGGGAGCCTTTTGAACCTCTTGTAAACAGGTGGGGGGTGTGGGGGGAGTGTAGGTGTGAGGGTTGTGAGGGGTTAGTGGGAGGGGGTGGGTGGGGTGAGGGGCGTCAGGTGTTGTGGTCATATTGGTAATAGAAATAAGAAACTCACCAATAGGTAGAGAGCCACAAGGTACTTAAGGCTGCGAATTACACTTGGGACTCAGAACAACAGTGCAGTTTGGATACGATGCCTCACCGTCTGTAGCAGCAGTAGTGGTGAAGGAGGAGGGAGCTGGATGTGGTGGGGAGGAGGGGCTGGTGTGGTGGGGGAGGAGGGGCTGGATGTGTGGGATAGGAGGGCTGGTTGTGGTGGGAGATGGGGTTGGCTTTGGTGGTGTGAGGAGGAGGATGCTGTGGTGGTGGAAGGGGGCTGGATGAGTGTTAGGGGGAGAGGGCTGAATGTGGTGCGGGGAGGGGGACTGGTTGTCGTAGCCTTTATAGGAAAATCTCTCCTAAATTAATATCATGTAACCTAACCTAACAAAGACAGCAGTGGTCGGGACAACAGGAGACGCCAACACCAGAATGATAACACACACACACACACACACACACACACACACACACACACACACACACACACACACACACACACACACACACACACACACACACACACACACAGCAACTATTGGTATAATTACAGTAGTGAATAATAGTTGCGTACAAGGAAGGCCTGAAGCAGTAACAGCAGACAGGCCTGTTGTTTGCAGCAGCAGAGATGATATGGCAGCAGCGGTTGACAACAGCAGAGATGGTAGTCGGAAGCCACAGCAGAAATGGTAGGGATGGGGAGGGGGGGAGATGGAAGGACAGGGAAGGGGGATGGAGAAGAGGGAGAGGAGAAGGATAGGGAGGGGAAGGTCGAGCGACATCAAGGCTAGGTGGGGGGATGGGAGGAGAGGGACGGCGGTGTGGTGGCCAGGAGAGGGGGCGAGACAATATCCGGAGTGGCACCATAACTCGCTGGGTGGGGACAGCGTCAGATAAGCACACCCTTCGGCAGCGTCGACAGTTACAGATGACCTGGGAACTTGTGGCCACAGTAAACTCACCTATAACTCATATTGTCCAGAACCTCATGTTTATACGGCCATATTCCTCCCTCACACAATCTTCCTCCCACTACCACCTCCTCCTGCTCATACTCCTCCTGCTTGCTACCGATTCTGTCAACTCTTTTCTCCTGTCTACCATCCTGTCTTCTGCCACTTCTGTCTGATCTAGGCCACCGTGTTAAGACCCCAAATCTGCCACCCCGTCACCTGCCACTCCTCCATCTACCAACCTTTGACCAAGGAGACCGGACAACTCACCAACTGCACTGGCTAGCCATTACACCAGAACACGATCCGCAAATCGATTAACATCCAGGTTCCTAAACTGCCGGACAGACAGAGGTAAATGGCGTAAATAAACTGACCCATAACTTCACCAAAACTATAGATGGTGTCACCCTGCTCGGGGATCGAACCCGGGTCCACATATTTGCGAGGTGAGCTTGCTAACCATTACACCTAAGGACGGATAGAAGAGAAAAATAGGATAACCAACCCCACTGAGACATTCTGTTGAAGGAAAGGTACAAAGTCTGAAAAAAAAATCAATGAGTATCACTTTTTATCCAATGCAATGTGCAATTTGCAATCAACGGGAAAGCTCTGAAGTCCCAAGCCTGGAAAAACACATCACCGACAACATATAAAATAATCTAAATGGATATATCACCCGCCGAGTATGGAACGTACACAAACATACACACACACACATACACACACAAACCCACACATACACACACACACCCAAACCCACCCATCCACCCATACCCCCACACACCCACCCATATCCCCCACACCCACCCATATCCCCCCACACACACACAACCCCCCCAATACACACACAGACAGACATCAATCAAACAGCAGAGTGTGTTACAGTAGGCGCAGAGATGTAATTCTCAGAGTTTATAAATTACGCTCCGTCAGCTAATTGAATATTGGCTTTGAGGATGTGTGTTACATATAAAATAAACTTGCAAATGACACCTTGTCTGTCAGTGAGTGTCTTACAGCTGTCTGTGTCATGCACGTACCAACTGTCTGTAGAGTGTCATACATGCCAGCTGTCTGTATCGCCACATGCCAGCTGTCTGTGAGTCATACATGCCAGCTGTCTGTGTCATACATGCCAGCTGTCTGTGAGTGTCATACATGCCAGCTGTCTGTGTCATACATGCCCAGCTGTCTGTGGAGAGTGTCATACATGCCCAACTGTCTGTGAGTGTCATACATGCCAGCTGTCTGTCATACATGCCAACTGTCTGTGAGTGTCATACATGCCCAGCTGTCTGTGTCATACATGCCAGCTGTCTGTGATGTCATACATACTTAGCTGTCTGTGTCTTTATGCCAGCTGTCTGTAGTGTCATACATGCCAACTGTCTGTGGAGTGTCATACATGCCAGCTGTGTCTGTGTCATACATGCCAACTGTCTGTGAGTGTCATACATGCCAGCTGTCTGTGTCACTCATGCCAGCTGTCTGTAGTGTCATACATGCCAGCTGTCTGTGAGTGTCATACATGCCAGCTGTCTGTGTCCTTTATGCCAGCTGTCTGTAGTGTCTACATACCAACTGTCTGTAGTGTCCTACATGCCAGCTGTCTGTATGCATACATGCCAACTGTCTGTGAGAGTGTGTCATACATGCCAGCTGTCTGTGTCATACATGCCAGCTGTCTGTGTCATACATGCCAGCTGTCAGTGTCATACATGCCAACTGTCTGTGTCATACATGCCAGCTGTCAGTGTCATGCATGCCAGCTGTCTGTGTCATACATGCCAGCTGTCTGTGTCATACATGCCAGCTGTCAGTGTCATACATGCCAACTGTCTGTGTCATACATGCCAGCTGTCAGTGTCATGCATGCCAGCTGTCTGTGTCATACATGCCAGCTGTCTGTGTCATACATGCCAGCTGTCAGTGTCATACATGCCAACTGTCTGTGTCATACATGCCAGCTGTCAGTGTCATGCATGCCAGCTGTCTGTGTCATACATGCCAGCTGTCTGTGTCATACATGCCAGCTGTCAGTGAGTGTCATACATGCCAACTGTCAGTATCAAATGCCAGCTGTCAGTGTCATAAATGTCAATCGTCAGTGTCATATGTTCAATTATCACTTTCACAGACGCCACGTGTCAACAAGTGTCATAATTGCGAGCTGTAAGTGTCATAAATACCAGCTGTGTCATAAATACCAGCTGTGTCATAAATACCAGCTGTGTCATAAATACCAGCTGTGTCATAAATACCAGCTGTGTCATAAATACCAGCTGTGTCATAAATACCAGCTGTGTCATAAATACCAGCTGTGTCATAAATACCAGCTGTGTCATAAATACCAGCTGTGTCATAAATACCAGCTGTGTCATAAATACCAGCTGTGTCATAAATACCAGCTGTGTCATAAATACCAGCTGTGTCATAAATACCAGCTATGTCGCCAAATACCAGCTGCCAGTGTCTCTTGGGCCCTTAGGTTGGTGGTAAGTGTGTC
Organism: Homarus americanus; assembly: GCF_018991925.1. Taxonomy (NCBI): domain Eukaryota; kingdom Metazoa; phylum Arthropoda; class Malacostraca; order Decapoda; family Nephropidae; genus Homarus; species Homarus americanus. The sequence continues at coordinate 177,349 of NW_024721277.1, read as the reverse complement.
ACGGGGAGCAGGTGTATCACACTGAGGAGCAGATTGTATCACGGGGGAGCAGGTGTGCTGCAGGGAGCAGGTGTATCACAGGAGCAGGTGTTGCTACAGGGCAAGGTGTGTCACAGGGAGCAGGGTGTGCTGCAGGGCAAGTGTATCACAGGAGCAGGTGTGCTACAGGAGCAGGTGTGTCACGGGTAGCAGGTGTGTCACGGGGAGCAGGTGTGTCACGGGGAGCAGATGTGTCACGGGGAGCAGGTGTGACCACTCTCCCTTCTCCAGGTAGAGAGAGAGAGAGAGAGAGAGAGAGAGAGAGAGAGAGAGAGAGAGAGAGAGAGAGACGTATCACCACTAAGGAGAGATAATGGTAGAGTGTCATCACCATGGAGGCAGGATTAACTCAGCATACAATATACATTATGCAAGAGCCTTGGAAACACATCATAATATGGCTGAGGAGGAAGATGCACCTAACCTAACCTAACCTGACCTAACCTAACCTAACCTACTACTATTATATAATCATTGCGTATAGTGTGAGTCTTAAGGTGTGTTATGGTCGGAGGCTCTAAGACTCTACCATGTTATATAGTATCACAAACACTCCTCTCAACTTAGATCTATAATCACGTAGTTTAAGTTAATAAATAAAGTAACCATCAGTAATTATTATTGGGTGTGTTTTTTTTATATATTGTTACGTTCAGGAGTTAATTGTTTCCATGGTCGATAGTCAAGAGATTATACAGTCAATAATTAGCTCTGTGTCATCAGTTAAATGACTCTGTCTCTTGTATTTGGAGAGAGAGAGAGAGAGAGTAGTGCCCGTGTCAGTGAAATACCTAACCAGCATCCTACCACTACCACCACCACCACCACCCACCACCAGCAACAGGGCGCCACCGTCGTCAACTCAGTGACCACGATCCAATTTCTGAGTGGACAGCAGTGGAGTCGTTTCATCCCCCGTTTTGGTGAATATCACTTTGGGTCACACGACTCGATAAAAGAGACCCCATTAGATCGGATATGGTGGAGGAGGTCAGGGTGAGAGAAGTCAGGGGTGAGGAAGGGAGGGATGGGTGAGAGGGAGGAGGTGGTGAGGGGAGGGGTGAGTGAGGGGAGGGTGAGTGAGGAGGGGTGAGAGGGAGGAAGAGGGAGGAGTAAGGGGAGGGTGGGGATGAGAGGAGAGGGTTTTGAGAGGGAGGGACGGGATGAGAGGGATGGGAGGGATGTGAGAGGGAGATGGTGGTGAGAGGGGAAGGAGGGGTGAGAGAGAGGGGCGAGGGTGTGCAAGGTGAGGGGGAAGCGTGAGGAGAGATGGATATGACAGGAGGGAAGGATGGAAGAGGAGGAATACCGAGTAGAGAGGGGAGGGGAGGGAAGGGGAGGCAGAGGGGTGGGGGTAAAAAGGGGAGGAGGTGTAAGGGAGGTAGAGAGGAGGGGGGAGAGGGGTGGGGGACGATATAAAGGGGGTGGGAGTCTAGAGACGATATATGAAGAAACATCTCATTATTTTAAACGCGAATGTAAACAAACTTGAACCTTTAGAAGCCTCATAATTCAGGTTAGGTTAAGTTATGGTTAGGTTAGGTTAGGTTAGGTTAGATTATGACAATATTCATTACTGGTTTTCTTGTAAATGCTTGGTGGTGATGGAGGTAGTGGTGGAGGTAATGGAGGTAGTGTTGGTGAGGTAGGAGGTAGTGGTGGAGGTAATGGAGGTAGTGTTGGTGAGGAAGGAGGTAGTGGTGGAGGTAATGGAGGTAGTGTTGGTGTAGGAGGTAGTGGTGGAGGTAATGGAGGAAGTGTTGGTGAGGAAGGAGGTAGTGGTGGAGGTAATGGAGGTAGTGTTGGTGTAGGAGGTAGTGGTGGAGGTAATGGAGGTAGTGTTGGTGAGGAAGGAGGTAGTGGTGGAGGTAATGGAGGTAGTGTTGGTGAGGTAGGAGGTAGAGGGGGAGGTATTATTCGTCTCGGTTTCCTGCCTTCAATGAAAGGTGCTTCAGGGCAGATATTAATCCATGGTTCCCTCTCCCTCACCCCTCTTCCTCACCCTCACCCTTTCCCTCACCCCTCTCCCTCACCCCTCACATTCACCCTGTCCAGCAGCTACACCGCCCCCCACCTGCACCCCCTTCTTGTGTCCAGCAGCTCAAGCTTACATAAACTTTTTGCCTCGGTAATTCAAGCTTCTACACACCTTGGGATAGGTTGAGAACAATCAGGTGAAATAAACTAGGGGGTGTTAATCTTCAGGTGATGTCAACTAATACGAAGGTAAATGTGATTTTTTGTCTTATCAGAGATGACAAGTTACACGTTTTCTATGATAAATAACGTTTTCTGTGGCAGTTTACACGTTTTCTATTATTAATTACGTTTTCTATGACAAATTACACATTTTCTTTGATAAATTACACTTTTTCTATGATAAATTACGTTTTCTATGACAAATTACACGTTTTTCTTCATTATTGAGGGATAAACTAAAGAAAAAATATCTCCTCGGCATCAAAATACACAACCCAGGTGACAATCATCAACATCTACGAGTCTGAAGGAACGTGAGATACCTGGGCCGTATGATGCTCGTTGAGGAGTCTGTTGTTCTAATACACACAAATATATTTCTTCCTTTTTCCCTTCTTTTTTTTTTGACAATCATTAACGAAAAAACTCAGCAATCTCAGGAGGAAAAGTAATTCTAAATGATAATCTTTATAAGGAAATAAATGATGTAAGATGGTGAAAATTTTTAAAAATCACTAAAATAGCCAATTGGAACATATTTAAAATACACTTATTCACCTTCTTCAGGATTTTTGATATAACGACAAAAATAAATTCACACACGCAACACACGCAACACACACACACACACACACACACACACACACACACACACACACACACAACACAACCACTTCAATAGAGGATAATAAACGATATATACACATTTAAGGGAGGTATTTTGGCTAGTTTCCCCATCCATTGCTTTAAATCTCGAGGTTCGGGCATTGTGAAGAGCTGGGCGGCGCGGCAGACCAAATATTTACCTTGACGGGTCTCGCCTGCTAATTTGTACCTGTGTGCTAGAAGCGAGGTGATATTAAATTACATGATAAATACGGGGTAATATTATCGTTTGTTTTTTCGGGTCGTATGTGTGGAATGTAACTTGTGTTTGGTACTTGTGTTGATAATAATAATAATAATAATAATAATAATAATAAATAACGGATTATGATTAATAGTGGACTAAGCTCAATAACGGACTGAGATCAATAACGGACTAAGATCACATTCACTAAAAATTCATACCTTCCCTTGTCTACTAAATTCTACACCACATTTATTTCTAGGTAATAAAAAATAAAATAAAAAAATAAATAAAAATAAAATATAAAAGAATAATTAAATAAACAAAGAAACAAAGAAACAATGAAATAAATAAATAAAACAAATAAATTATCTCACCATCGACATTAGCAACCAGGGCCACACACACACACCCCAAAAGACAGTCATAAACAATAGAGGACTCATCAGATCTTGTGATGCCGGGAAGGAACTTGAAAAAGGTCATTTATATAATAGTCATATGTGCCACAGACGACAAGGATGAGGGGAAGAAAAAGTACAGGGTGATGGAAGGTAGACTACAATTACCTTTTAGAGTAGATATAAGTAAATAAAGTAGATAGTAAAGTAGGTCTACAAGTAACTGTTTAAATATGTTAAAAAATTACTTACAAAAATTAATGTATGTAAGGAAAAGTTACTTTAATGCGAGAGAGAGAGAGAGAGAGAGAGAGAGAGAGAGAGAGAGAGAGAGAGACTGACTCCACAATAACATCAAATTAAAAGCGTCACACTGTCAACACCATGGTGCTCACTGCGTCACACTGTCAACACCATGGTGCTCACTACGTCACACTGTCAACACCATGGTGCTCACTACGTCACAATGTCAACACCATAACAATGTCTCTCGTGTTTACTCTCAACAGAATTTACCTCACATAGACTCCAAACCTATAATAAACCACACTATTAACAAACCCAGGGACGTAACAGCTAAAATTCACAATAAATCCCTAAGTCTCCATTAATCCAAGTCCAAATAGACCCTAAGTCTTAATAGGCAACTGATAATAGACTCCTGTTCCTATTAAGCACCAGGTTTGATAAGCCTCAGATATGGCTGCATGGATATATAAACACCTCTCCTTATATAATGTAACTCGCCTCTATATACCCCTAGTAGCGATACGGTCTACTTAAGTAACGTCACTATCCACCTGTGAAAAAAAATACGTTATCTACTTACATAACCTTACCTAACGTCACGATCCACCTGTGAAAAAAAATACGTTATCTACTTACATAACCTTACCTAACGTCACTATCCACCTGTGAAAAAAAATACGTTATCTACTTACATAACCTTACCTAACGTCACGATCCACCTGTGAAAAAAAATACGTTATCTACTTACATAACCTTACCTAACGTCACGATCCACCTGTGAAAAAAAAGCTACTTACATAACCTTACCTAACGTCACTATCCACCTGTGAAAAAAATCGACCATGTGTTATCTATCTACGTAACCTCAAAAGGGGGAAGGGAGGGGGAGGGGGAAGGGGAAGGGGGGAGGAGGAGGGGGGGGAAGGAGGAGTGCGTCGGGTCGTATCGCTGAATAAATTATGAGTGCGCAGCGTAAACCACAGCTCTAGACACACGGCAAACATCCACGGCCCTTCATCCCTTGATCATGTAAATGGTAAACAAACTGTGTAGGTCTACCTGTGGAGAGCCAGGTAACCAGAAGTAAACAACTCCCAGTACACTGCTCTGACCTCTCTTAGCAGCGAAACAAGACCCAGGAGACATTTTGAATTTGTTTTTGTTTTCTTTTGTTTGGGTGTTTTTGTGTTTGTTTAAGGCGGCGCGCTGTTGTAAGCCTCCGCCTGACCAAAGCCAAACAAGTGAAGAGAGTACCAGGGTCTTGTATATAAACACACACTGCCTGCTGTTATGTTCCACCTATTGTCACCTGTCTACCTCCATCATCAAGGCTCTATTGTTTATTGTTCCCGTATTGTTTTTGTGTTTATTTACATGTATTATCACTTCATTTCACCCATATCCTTATACGTTTGGGTTAAATTATGTTAAATAATACGATTTCGTGAGGAAATTTCAGGAGAGGTATCAAGCATTATGCACCCTTGGCCTCGGTAACTCGGGGATGTCAATTGTATATAAGTTCCTTGCGTATTTCTTGAATTTCACCCAAAATTATAGTAAATTTTTGTCTTTATCTGTACTTTTCGTTTTTTTTTTACAAATTCTGGAAAACAGTTCAACCACTTTGCTTTAAGGACTTACACAGATGGTGGAGACGGTGGGGGTAATTGTTATAAATTTCCTAAAAGAAACACAAAATTGCAACGACTTATATGAAGCTTAAGCTGGATCAGGTTAGGTTAAGTTAGCTTACATATAGTGAGGTTAGGTTATGACAGGTAGAGTTAAGTTACTCTCCTTGAAGTTACATAACGTTAGGTCAACTCAGGTCAACCAGGAATTGATTTTTTTAAAGATTTAGTCAAACTTCATCATCTCTTTGTAAGTTTGTTTGTTTATTCTTCCAAGAACCACACACGTCTTGACTATAGTGGCGCATTGAGTCGTGGGAGGAAGGGGGGGGAGGGGGGAGGGAGGGAGGGAGGGAGGGAGGGAGGGAGGGGAGGGAAAGGGGAGGGAGAGGAAAAAAGGTGGGAGGGAGACGGGAGATGGGTGGATGGGAGGAAGGGGAAAGGAGGGAGGGAGAGGGAAAAGGAGGGAAGCAGGAAGGGGGGAGGGGTGGAGGGACGAGGGAAGGAAGGGAGAGAGGAGGAACGAAGGGAAAGGGGTGAAAGAGGGAGGGGATAAGGAAGGGGGAGGGTGGACGGAAAGAAGGAAGGTGGAGAGGCAGGGAAGGAGGGGGGAAGTAAGAGGGGGAAGAATAAAGAAAGGGGTTGAGAGAGGGAGGGAACAAGGAGGTGTAGGGAGGTTGCAGGAGGCGCTCTTCACAGGAACTCATTGCTCGGGGTTTTCAGCATCTTTGACTACGAAGAATAACATCACGTGAGGCGGCGGTGCACACCCTGACAACTATACCTCCCGGGGTTAAATATTTCCCAGTAAATGAAAATATTGATCGAAACTTAATCATTTGAATTGAAACAAAAAGAAAAAAAACGTGATATCGAAGAGTAGCTAAAGGGTTTATTGAAGCCTTAATGGCACACTATACAGCACACCAAGCCTTCGGTATACGAGGGAGCGAAGCTGATACTGTATATGATCGTATTAACTTCCCCAAATGCAAAGTTAGTTCCCAAATGCAGCTGGGTAGACTAAGAGTAAGCTTACACGGGATCAAACCAGCAGTCTTTAGAAGAGAAGGTGAGTTCTGTATTCACTAGACCGCTGCACCGTTGAGGTTTACGGAGAGTCAAATATAAAACTCGTCGTCAGGTTTCACTCTCAGCATCACATAGTACTCGTTCCAAAATGTACTTTTGCCGCCGGATGTGTCAAATTGTCTTAAACAAAATCATGAAGATACTTATTGGAGCGAGTTGCACTAAGTATTGGCTGGGATACACGGTCGTGAGGTGACCCCAATAAAGCAGTGAAGGGTAATACGTCATGCTGGTCTTATACCGAATATATAGAACACATCGTTTAATGAAACTGTCGTCACACAAGAGGACCAATCACAGCGTTGACACCTTAACAACAGTGACAAATTGCTTACGGCAGCCAGCAACACAATATCTCCCTTAATTTAGCAACACACATGTTTCCCCAACGGGCGTAGCGGCCGAGTGGCTACAACACTTGCTTCTCCTGAGTGTTTCTGGTTCGCGTCCAAGGCACCCCTCGTCCACCCAGTTGTGAATATGTACCAAACATCACAGTTAGGGAAGTAAAGGTGATCGAGTGTAATGCCAATCACACTGTTTATACCCTCTCAAGATCATGAGAGAGAGAGAGAGAGAGAGAGAGAGAGAGAGAGAGAGAGAGAGAGAGAGAGAGCACGGTTCTTCACCACTCCACCAGTCAGCGGTAAATAACGCCAAAGATTACGCAGACAATGACTAATTGTGATTGGCCAATTTGAGTCCTGCCTGTGTTTAGTTTTGATTACCACTTCGTCTAAACCAATTTACACAGGCATGACGACACAGTGACAGACAAACACTGCGACGCACCAGGGGTTCCTTCCCAGCTAAGGTGTGCGTTAATAACAAATGATATGCAAATTGAATAAAGATTCTCGTAATTGACATGAAAAAGTAATGCTCCAGGTATATTAGACTAATTACCTCACCTGCTTGGGCAATTTAAGCGATTGCTATATTTAAACATATATTTTTATATTGTTATTTTTTTGCATTCATTCTTATACTACATATAATGGAGTACTAGAATAAAGGAAATTATACATGATAATTTATGTGATAATTTATTTCCCAAAATAACTATGATAATTAATATGTCTAATTTAGTTGGTTTGTTTAATGGATAATTTTTTTTAATTATACAACTAAATAATTTAAGAGTGAAAAAATAATTATGTATATACTATAAAAGGTATATAATCAGGCCTATATATAAGATATACATATAGGCCTATTTATAAGGCCTATATCTATACAAATCAGGTGGATGACACGAATAGATGACATCAATTGACTCGTTCCTGTCAATATTGTTTTATCTGTCCATCGATTTCGCTGTCTCTGTCACCATCTTATACCCTCAGTTAATGTGTCTGTCTGTCTGTCTGTCTTTCTGTCTTTCTGTCTTTCTCTCTGTTAGTCTCTCTCTTTGCCAGCGTCTCTCTCTCTCTCTCTCTCTCTCTGTCAGTGTCTGTCTGTCTGCCTGTAGCGATAGAATGACCCATCTGTTTTGTAGCCCGGGAGAACGATGCACACACCCTGGGATTACCTCGTCACACGCCATCACCACACGCCACTACCACACGCCACTACCGCACGTCATCACCACACGCCACCACCATACGCCACTACCACACGCCACTACTACACGCCACTACCACACGCCACTACCACACGCCACTACTACACGTCATCACCACACGCCACTACCACACGCCACCACCATACGCCACTACCATACGCCACTACCATACGCCACTACCACACACGCCACTACCACACGCCACTACCATACGCCACTACCACACGCCATCACCACACACGCCACTACCACACACGCCACTATCACACGCCACCACCATACGCCACTACCACACGCTACTACCACACGCCACTACCATACGCCACTACCACACGCCACTACCACACGCCACTACCACACGCCACTACCACACGCCACTACCATACGCCACTACCATACGCCACTACTACACGTCATCACCACACGCCACAACTACAAGCCACTACCACACACGCCAATACCACGCCACAATAACACATCCCCTCCACACGCACACACACACACTTTACGCGCCTTCACCACACTCTAACCCGCTTCAACCATACACCACTAACACAATACAGTCTCACGCCACACCTTTTACTACCAGAGAGAGAGAGAGAGAGAGAGAGAGAGAGAGAGAGAGAGAGAGAGAGAGAGAGAGAGAGAGAGAGAGAGAGAGAGAGAGAGAGAGAGAGACTTACTCAACATTAAAAAAAATTGAGACGATAACTGAAGGAAATAAATGATTTGAAAATATATAATATAACTATTCGTCATCAAAGACTTACGTATATCAATAAATATTAAAGATATGGAGAGAGAGAGAAAATGTCAAAATTGAGAGACTAGTTGACACATTCCGGTAGAGTTGTTATCCCTTTCAATTTCCCGTTTTCAGTGAAGTAATTAAGCTTGTCAGTGTAAGCGACCACAGATTGTAAACAAGTTGGTCGGTGAACACAACACTGACGCCGCCTCCGCCGAATTATTATATATTACAATAGTTTTTCTTACGTTTATTTTATGATTAAATTAATTATTATTATTTTTAATTAATATTCATGATAAATAGGTTAATTTAGTGTTTATATAGCTTACAACTTGGGTCATGTATTGCATATAGTGACAGCTTGAATAGGTCTCAACAGATGGCTTGCAAATACTGTAGTAACTTCCTCTGGGTGTTGAAACGACGACCCATCTAGTCAGGAAGTGTATTGGGAGTCTGTGTGTCGTGGGGGAGACAAAATACTACTAACTTGGGAGTGTATCGTGGGAGGATGTGGTGTGGATGTGGTGTAGTTTAGTGTAGTGTAGTGTGTGTAGTGTGGTGTGGATGTGGTGTAGTTTATGTAGTGTAGTGTGGTGTAGTGTGGTGTGGATGTGGTGTAGTTTAGTGTAGTGTAGTGTGTGTAGTGTGGTGTGGATGTGGTGTAGTTTAGTTTGGCATGGTGTGGTGTAGTGTGGTGTAGTGTGGTGTGGTGTGGTGTAAATCTTTTTAGACAATATTACTGAAAGAGAATCACGCACGTAAACTCTTTGATTAGTTAATGTGGAATTAACAACACAATGACTAATTAAACAACACACGAAGATAATGGATAGGTTAGATTAGGTTAGGTTAGGTTAGGTTAGGTTAGGTTAGGTTAAGTTACCATTATCATTCAACATCTGATAGAGAGACAGTCGTTGTGTGAGAGCTTGGGGAGAGTCTTGAAGGAAAATGACCCATATACAGATTAAGTCCTGTCATAACCTAACCTAACCTAACCTATCCTAACCTAACCTAACCTAACCTAACCTAACCTAACCTAACCTATCCTAACCTATCCTAACCTTACCTAGTGCATAATTACCTCTTAACTTACGAGATAAATTAAACTTCCTAAACTATATAACATTATTGGACAAATTTAATACATACAATACAGAATACATATACATAACAGATGACCAAAAATGTATATAATGTCCTCGAATATACATTATATACATCATATTGAAGCCCACTTTAATAGGAAGGTGTACAAGATGTATACCATTTCCAATAGTAGCTGAACAAACACGTAGAAATAATAACATTTATATAACAAATAACAGGAAAATATATCACCCTATTATATATTACGATGTTGAGAGAGAGAGAGAGAGAGAGAGAGAGAGAGAGAGAGAGAGGAGAAGAGAGAGAGAGAGAGAGAGAGAGAGAGAGAGAGGACAGACAAACACAGAGACACAACAGTACAGACAAACACAGACACAACATACAGACAAACACAGAGACACAAAAGTACAGACAAACAGAGACACAACAGACAACACAGAGACACAACAGTCAGACAAACAAGACCAAAATACAGAAAACAAGAGACACAGCAGAAAACAGAGAACAAAGAAACACAGAGAACAAAAGTACAGACAAACACAGACACAAAAGTACAGACAAACACAGAGACACAAATATACAGACAAACACAGAGACACAACAGTACAGACAAACACAGAGACACAACAGTACAGACAAACAACAGAGACACAACAGTACAGACAAACACAGAGACACAACAGTACAGACAAACACAGAGACACAACAGTACAGACAAACACAGAGACACAAATAGTACAGACAAACACAGAGACACAACAGTACAGACAAACACAGAGACACAACAGTACAGACAAACACAGAGACACAACAGTACAGACAAACACAGAGACAAAAAAGTTGACAAAACACAGAGACACAACAGTACAGACAAACACAGAGACACAACAGTACAGACAAACACAGAGACACAAATAGCAGACAAACACAGAGACACAACAGTACAGACAAACAGAGACACAAACAGTACAGACAAAACACAGAGACACAACAGTACAGACAAACACAGAGACACACAGACAGACAAACACAGAGACACAACAGTCAGACAAACACAGAACACAACAGTACAGACAAACACAGAGACACAACAGTACAGACAAACACAGAGACACAACAGTACAGACAAACACAGAGACACAAATAGTACAGACAAACACAGAGACACAACAGTACAGACAAACACAGAGACACAACAGTACAGACAAACACAGAGACACAAATAGACAGACAAACACAGAGACACAACAGTACAGACAAACACAGAGACACAAATAGACAGACAAACACAGAGACACAACAGTATAACACAGAAGAAACACAGACACAACAGTACAGACAAACAGAGAGACACACAGTACAGACAAACACAGAGACACAAACAGTACAGACAAACACAGAGACACAACAGTACAGACAAACACAGAGACACAACAGTACAGACAAACACAGAGACACAAAAGTACAGACAAACACAGACAAAGCAGAAAAACACAGAGACACAACAGTACAGACAAACACAGAGACACAACAGTACAGACAAACACAGAGACACAACAGTACAGACAAACACAGAGACACAACAGTACAGACAAACACAGAGACACAACAGTACAGACAAACACAGAGACACAACTGTACAGACAAACACAGAGACAAAGACAGACAAACAGAGACACAACATACAGACAAAACACAGAGACACAACAGTACAGACAAACACAGAGACACAACAGTACAGACAAACACAGAGACACAACAGTACAGACAAACACAGAGACACAAAAGTACAGACAAACACAGAGACACAACAGTACAGACAAACACAGGACAAACAGTACAGACAAACACAGAGACACAACAGTACAGACAAACACAGAGACACACAGTACAGACAAACACAGAGACACAACAGTACAGACAGAGACACACAACAGTTAGACAAACACGAGACACACAACAGACAAACAGACATACACAGAGACACAACAGTACAGACAAACATCAGAGACACAAACAGTACAGATAAACACAGAGACAACAGTACAGACAAACACAAGAGACAAAAAAACAAGAGACAACAGTACAGACAAACACAGAGACACAACAGTACAGACAAAAACAGAGACACACAGAAACACAGACAAATAAAGAAACACAGAGACACAAACAGTACAGACAAACACAGAGACACAACAGTACAGACAAACACAGAGACACAACAGTACAGACAAACACAGAGACACAAAAGACAGACAAACAGAGACACAAAAGTACAGACAAAACACAGAGACACAACTAGTACAGACAAACACAGAGACACAACAGTACAGACAAACACAGAGACACAAATAGACAGACAAACACAGAGACACAACAGTACAGACAAACACAGAGACACAGTAAAACAGACACAACAGAAAACCAGAGACACAACAGTACAGAAGGACAAACACAGAGACACAACAGTACAGACAAAAGAGACACAAACAGACAGACAAACAGACACAACAGTACAGACAAACACAGAGACACAACAGTACAGACAAAACACAGAGACACAACAGTACAGACAAACACAGAGACACAACAGTACAGACAAACACAGAGACACACAACAGTACAGACAAACACAGAGACACAACAGACAGACAAACACAGAGACACAACAGTACAGACAAACACAGAGACACAACAGTACAGACAAACACAGAGACACAACAGTACAGACAAACACAGAGACACAACAGTACAGACAAACACAGAGACACAACAGTACAGACAAACACAGAGACACAACAGTACAGACAAACACAGAGACACAACAGTACAGACAAACACAGAGACACAACAGTACAGACAAACACAGAGACACAACAGTACAGACAAACACAGAGACACAACAGTACAGACAAACACAGAGACACAACAGTACAAGGACAAACACAGAGACACATTACAGAAAACAGACACAACAGTAGACAAACACAGAGACACAAAAGTACAGACAAACACAGAGACACAACAGATAGACAAAACACAGAGACAAACAGTACAGACAAAAGAGAAACACACACAGAGACACAAAAGAACAAAGTACAGACAAACACAGAGACACAAAAGTACAGACAAACACAGAGACACAACAGTACAGACAAACACAGAGACACAACAGTACAGACAAACAGTACAGACACAACAGAGAGAGAGGCGGTCACATCAGCCAATGTTATTACTTGGCATTAAAGTAATAGGTAGCAATTCACGCTTCTTCCATTGGTCATTAAATAAACTCCAACTAGGTTAACTGCCTGATACTTAGTACTCAAATGAACGTGATGGAAATTGACAGAGTGCCTCAAATTGGACTCTCCTTCTATGTCCTCGCGCCACGATCCTCACTTACGACTCCTCACGTTATTCCCCTTGAGTACGAAAGTTAACTATTTGAGTACGAGTTAACCCCTTTGGTTTAAACCCCTTGAGTACGATGGGCTAACTATATGAATACGTTGAGTTAACCACTTGAGTACGATGAGTTAACTTCTTGAATATGAGGAGTTAACCACTTGAGTAGGATAAGTTAACCATTTGAGTACACTGCGTTAACAATTTGGCTTAGGTTTTAAATAACAGGAAGACAGCAAATAGATGGAGAGTCTCACCACGTCTAAAAACTAATGCAATATTTACACGGGAAAAACAACCGGGTGAATTGAGCAGCAAAGGGTCTGTGGCGTGAAAGAGAGGGAGGGAGAGGGGAGGAGGGAGAGAGAGGGAGGGGATGGGAAGGCGGGGAGAGGGAGAAACTTGCCACACGTTACAACCCTATGATCGACCCGGAAGTTGTAGTTATAACTCTAACTCTTTAAGTCAATGTGGAGTGTTATAGAATCCTTGTGGTGTGGATTCTATAACTCCTGAAGGATTATCGGATATTTTCCTTTTAATACTTGACAGGATCACTGGTTTCCCTCAGGTCTCGGACAAAGATGGAGGTTAAGCAATGATTTTCCGTCAGTAGAAGAGTCTCGCAACATTAACTTAGCCTCATAAACAAATTGGCAGCCGGGGACATAATTTCGAGAACAGACTGACAGAGGTTAGTGTCCAACTTTTAGGACATCACACCTGCAAGTTATCAATGACGGGAACAGACAGGACCACAAAATATGTCCACACTATCAGGCCACACCCTGGGCTACAATAGATAGCCAGATGGGACCTCAAAATACCAGCAATAAGGTCCCACTACCTCGTCACAATCAACACCCCCGACAGCAGGAGAAAGGATTCCACGACAGCAACGCCGACAACATAAGAAAGGGTTCCAGTACCTCACCATAACCACCGACAGACCGACAGCAGGAGAAAGGGCTCCACATTAGTAGCAGCAACAGCTAGGCAGACACAAGTTCTTACCATCAGGGCTCAGCGACATCCGGCAGCACTTACAGGAGAGGAAGCTGGCCAGGAAGCCTCCCCGTGCTTTATTAATGTGTAATGCGGACGGGCTGCCAGGGCGGGCTAAAATGTTGGTGGCCACGAGAGCTGCACTTTCCGGAACGCCGCCGCTCAAATGGGAGTCAATGGCTCGATTGAAACGCGTCTCAGATACATAAACCAGGAAGATAATGGTCGCTGACGAGGCGCTATTGCGAGTGGAGGACCGAGAAAACGCTTTGGCTAGTGCTGCATCGACAAAGTGCTCCTCCGGTTCAGGTGGAATGATATACCGCTTCACAAGTGGCACAGTAGATTGAGATTCCACACAACTGAAGAAGCTATAACTCTCTAGCGAACAGGGGCACCAAAGACCAGTCCGGAGAGACACACAAAACATACGTCTCTTTCAGGTAATTAACGAAATATAACGAATTAATAAAAGTTGTAGTAAATAAACAGTGTTGTATTTATGGTCGGACGTTGACGTATAATTTTTTTTTATTATGTGTCTGTCATAGGGAGTTGTTAAGCTGTAGGTGAGGTGATGCAGTGTAGATCACCTGAGGCATGTTACGTCGATAAGGTAAAAAGTTGATAAGTATACTTATGACTGTTACGGCCCTTTGTGTTGGCTTTTCATTGTGTTGTACTGAGTATTCTGGCACACACACACACACACACACACACATACACACACACACACACACAAACACAGGTTAATGGACCGTGTGGCGATGAGAGCCTCTCCATCAGGCACGCAAACTTAAGACTCTTCCTTGCATATTTTTTTTTCCATATTGAAGGCTTCTACGTTTTCATTATCGAGGAACATAATATTTACTCTCATTTGACTCTAAAATTCCATCTCCTCCAGCAGCTGACTACAACAATGGAAGAGCAAGACGAAGTTGATCACACTCTTTATGTTGAGCGGTGTACTGGGTCGACCACCTGCTGCGGGCGGCGCATACGGGTATATAGACGGGAACTGCCGCAGTGAGGGAGGGAGAGAGATGGGGAGGTAGGTAGGTAGGTAATTCCCGGAGGAGGCAGCGACGGCTTGTTGCATGGTGGCTCGGCCTGGTTCACAAGAGACACGATTTACGTGTTTAATTGCTTGTATACGAAGGAGGCGAAGCAGAAGTCTAGTGGAAGTGCTCGTCTATTTTTACCATGTGTGAACCTGAAGGAAAACCAGCGTCTTTGGGGGCGTCCACCTGCATTCACTCTCTTGGGTTTTAAGGGAAATAAATAACAGCTTTTTTTTCTCGAGTGTAAAGGAAAAAACATGAATTAATTATTTCTTTAATCGATTTGAAGTGAAATAAATCAGCCATTTATCACTGTTAAAGTCAATAGAAGTTAAGCATCAACTCTGTTTCTTCGTTGAATCTAAAGTAAAATGAAAATGGTAGTGGGCGTGGAGGGAGTCATGGTAGTGGGCGTGGAGGGACATGGTAGTGGGTGTGGGAGGAGTCGTGGTAGTGGGCGTGGGAGGAGTCATGGTAGTGGGGTGGAGGAGTCATGGTAGTGGGCGGAGGAGTCATGGTAGTGGGCGTGGAGGGAGTCAGGCGGTAGTGGGCGGAGGAGTCATGATAGTAGGTGTGGAGGGAGTCATGGTAGGTGTGCAGGCAGTCATGGTAGCAGTCATGTGGCAGTCATGGTGGCAGTCATGATAGCAGTCATGGTGGCAGTCATAGTGGCAGTCATGGTAGCAGACATGGTGGCAGGCGTGTGGTGGTGTGGTGGAAGGCAACGGTCCAATGCTCCCTTTATGTGAGATGCCGCACCGCGTCTTGAGCACCGCCACTGTGGTCAGCACGAGAGAGAGAGAGAGAGAGAGAGAGAGAGAGAGAGAGAGAGAGAGAGAGAGAGAGAGAGAGAGAGAGAGAGAGGAGAGAGAGAGAGAGAGAGAGAGAGAGGAGAGAGAGAGAGAGAGAGAGAGGACCCAAATTATTTCCACAATGGTAAAGTGAATGCGGATATGAGAGGGAATGATGAATAGGAAGAGGGAAAATAAAGAAAGGGAGGGCGGAAAGCAGGAAGATTGGTAGGAACTCAGTGAGAGAAATAAAGAACAAAAGGGGGAAGAGGGGAAAGACGTGATAATACGTATAATACTAGAATACGAACGTGGTGGATAGAGGACATTGAATAACGCTTTTTTTTTAATGACGGAAGAAGTAGACAGAAAGATAGCAAGGATAATAATAAATCTGAGGAATGGTAGAGGAAGGGAAGAGAGAGAGAGAGAGAGAGAGAGAGAGAGAGAGAGAGAGAGAGAGAGAGAGAGAGAGAGAGAGAGAGAGAGAGGAAATTAGGATACAAATGTGAAAAAGAAAGTTTGGATCAGAAAGAATAAAAAAGAAATTTTGATAAAAGTGTGAAAAGTCAAAAATATGAAAAGATAATAAAAAAAAAACCAATAATAATATGATAGAAAGTTAATGAAAAGTGGAGAAAGTTGATGAGAAAATGAAGGAAAAAAATAAGAACAGAAACGAAACCAAAGACAAAAAAATAAAGCTAAAAGTAAAAAAAAAAAGTAATTAAAGTAAATAAAAGATTAAAATAGCTAACAAAAACTACAAAAAAAATATATAAAAGTAAGAAAAGTATTGTATAGAATTAAACAAAATGCTAATAAAGTGAAGAAAAAAATTAAATAAAAAAACATCTGGAAAATATGAATGAAATTGTGTGTGAAAGTGTGTGAGGGTGGAAAGTCGAAAGGAAAGAAAGGGAAAAAATGGGAAAAAATACAGAGAGAGAGAGAGAGAGAGACGACCACAAAACGTAAACAATAAGACAACATTGAACGCAAGGCGACGATAAGCGTGGATAAGACCGAGGCGAAGGAAGGAAGGCGAAGGAAGGAAGGCGAAGGAAGGAAGACGAAGGAAGGAAGGCGAAGGAAGGAAGACGAAGAGTTAAGATGCAAGAAACACACCAAGAGCAAAAGAAAAAGAGGGAAGGAGGGAAATGATGATGATGTGAAGGGTAAATGGAAGAGGAGGAGGAGGAGGAAGACTTTGAAGGGGAGGAAGTTAGAGATTGTATCAACAAGGAGGCAATTATAAATATAGGACATAAATAAAAGAGGAAATTAGAGCAGGAGTTGCATAGGAAAAAGCGAGAAAATGGTGCGTCGATTCGTTTGATATCTTCAGTCCAGGAAAAAAAAAAAAAAAAAAAAAAAAAAAAAAAAAAAAAAATATATATATATATATATATATATATATATATATATATATATATATATAAATATATATATATATATATATATATATATATATATATATATATATATATATATATATATATATATATATATATATGCTCTTGTCTTCCAAAGAATTACGATCCTTCAGAATCAACGAATTTGGTCGAGTCAGGAAAATCCACCAGATCTCTTCATGAAAATTGTCCATGGTATCCGGACTTCATGTAATTCCCATGGTATCCGGATTCAACTATATAAATATCATGGTATCCGGACTTTATGTAATTCCCACTGTATCCGGACTCCGCTATATAATTCTCATGGTAAACGGATTCCGTTATATAATTCCCATGGTATTCGGACTTCACTATATAATTCCCATGGTAACCGAACTTAATATAATCACCACGGTATCCGGACTTCTCTGTAAATATAACAGGTTCCTTTATCAACAAGAGGAACTATCAAAGAGTTGGACCTTCTGATGTGTGTGTGTGTGTGTGTGTGTGTGTGTGTGTGTGTGTGTGTGTGTGTGTGTGTGTGTGTGATTCAAAGGAGGAGGGAGGGAGGGAGGAAGGATGGAAGGATGGCCAAGGATGGTCCCTCCTACGCTCTCCTGACGCCGGCACTGAGTTATCATCCCTGCTAGACGTTGCCCATTATCCCATTAAGCCTTGTGTATCCTACCCAGGCGATGGTTCACAGGTCAGCCATTGTTAGCACCAGTTAGGGTTGTAGGGCGAGTTAGCTTGAGGGTAATTCAGTAGTTATGGCCGCTGGATCAGCAACCAGCGGGCGTAACCTAAAGGAGACGGGTAGAGGAGGGCCTTCAAGAGGTCAGTCCGAAGAGTCGAAGTTCTGGAGCAAATTTACGAGATGATCGACCAGGAAGGAACATTGTGTAGCTCTCTCTTGCATTGAGGCCGTGAGGGGA
Organism: Homarus americanus; assembly: GCF_018991925.1. NCBI lineage: Eukaryota > Metazoa > Arthropoda > Malacostraca > Decapoda > Nephropidae > Homarus > Homarus americanus. The sequence goes on along the minus strand of NW_024721277.1, from coordinate 158,854 downwards.
AAGTATCGTGATAAGGATGTTCCTACAGGATGACTCCCCGTAGGGTAGGTTTTGCAGAGGTGGTGAGGCGGAGTTAAAACCTTATAGATGGTTGTGGGTTAGCACTGTGATGCAGTCTATCTTCAAGTGCCAGTGGTTTATCAGTTTCTGACAGAACAGATTTGAGACAAAGGCATTTTAACCCAGAATTCTCACAGTTATTATGGGAAGAATTTGGTAAAACACAGCCAATATGCCGACGTGAAGTGAGTTACCGCCTTGTGTGAATTATGTATCTCACAGACTTACAACTTTACAAAATATATAGTGAAATGGAACGTGATAAATGTAAGTCAAAATGATGAAAAGATCCCACAGAAATATAATATATGGATCATCTGAAGATTAGACACACATGTTTATTTCACCTGGATATAAACCAGACTAGGGGAGGGTTAGGATAGGTTAATTTAGGTTAGGACAGGTTAGGTTAGGATAAGATAGGTCAGTTTAGGTTAAATTAAGGTGTTTCATTATCAGGTGAAATAAGCTAACACAAACCTAACCTAACCTAAAAAAAAAACCCTAAAACTAAACCAAACCCCAAGAGTAACGTCAGGGTTATTAATCAACAGGTAAAATAAAACTAGGGTGCCTAAATTTCACGTAAACCAAAACCATGCAATAAACCCACGCCTGAAGCCACCCCTTACTGAACGAAAGACAAAAGGCCATTTATACTCACGTTTTATGTCAAGAAGCGATACGTAGTTAAGTAAATGGCGTTTTGATAGTTGAAACGCCACTAATTTCACTAATTTGCCCCTCCATTAAGTGTGATAGTGGGGCTATGCTGTGTGTGTAAGTACTGACGAACAGGCGGACCGGAGCCCTGAGTTGACCTCTTAAGATAAATGCTGGCGCCGTTGTGGCCATAGATGTGTAGTGTAGTGTAGTGTAGTGTGGTGTAGTGTAGTGTAGTGTGGTGTGGTGTGGTGTGGTGTAGTGTAGTGTAGTGTAGTGTAGTGTAGTGTAGTGTAGTGTAGTGTAGTGTAGTGTAGAGGATAAAAGAGGTAGATGATGGAAATTGGAGGAGAGGAAATGGAGAAAAAACAAGAAAAGGGAAGAATATAAGTAGACAAAAATGAAGATGGAAACTAACCTAACCTAACCTAACCTAACCTGACCTAACCTAACCTAACCTAACCTAACCTAACCTAACCTTGCCTCTACCCAGGTAAGGTTAGCGTGTTTAACAGGTAAAATAAGCTAATTGGGAGGTATTATACCAGGTGATTCCCTATATTAACATGAGATAATTATTCTTTAAAAAAAATAAAAATAAACAAAATCGATTGATATTAACGTTTCAAATCCCCTCGTTAATTCATCACGTATCGTTAGGGAGGGTCGTTTAGTTAATTACCAGTGAGTCGTTACCATATACTCGTTACCCCTATGTAATTAACAGGAACAGCTAACGATACTATATTCATTCTGACAGCTGCCTTACCGCTGCCTAATAAAGTTTAGTGGTGATAAGTCTTTGCGCCAGCTGAGCTCTCTGGTGAAGGTGGGAGGTCTGTTGGAGTATATGAACCCTCATTCATTCATTCATTCATTCACTCATTCATTCACTCATTCATTCATTCAATCATTCATTCATTCAATCACTCATTCACTCATTCATTCACTCATTCATTCACTCATTCATTCATTCACTCATTCATTCAATCATTCATTCATTCACTCATTCACTCATTCACTCATTCACTCATTCATTCACTCATTCATTCACTCATTCATTCATCCATTCATACATTCATTCATTGACTATTTGTTCAACAAGCTCATTCATTCATTCATTCATTTCTCTTTGGTTCTGGCTCAGTTATATTCCTCAACACACACACACACACACACACACACATTACCAAATAACAATATGGTGTCAACTCAATTAACCATCTCCTTAATTAAATATTCAAATTTCCTTATCAAATACAAATTACACACAACAAAAATATCCACGTAAAATTGCAAGCGTCTCGACCCACAGGACAAAATAACATGCTTTCTTCCTTTCATTCTGACCTAACCTAACCTAACCAAACCAAACCTAACCAAACCTAACCTAACCTAACCTAACCAAACTGTAACGGGGTAATCGTGCAATGTAACAGAGGGACAGTGTGGCGCTGTGATAGGCGAAGACGATGACTGAAGGCTTAGTGGCCCAGTCCGGCACATACACATCACTTGTTAACGTCGGCCCGGGAGAGCACAGAGTCTGGCAGGGTGCTGTTAAGGTGTGATATATCGCTACTGTAGGTTAGGTTAGGTTAAATGGATCACCTGAAGATAAGCCCCCCCCCCTAGGTTATTAGACTCTAGTGTTAACTTGACCTGACCTGACCTACATTAATGCTAAAATGATCTGATCTGCCCTGGCGGCACCTAATCTCATGTTATTTAGCCTGACCTGACGGAAATTAACCTTAGGCTAATCTAACCTGAGCTGACACTTACCATGACCTGACCTAATCTAACCTGAGCTGACACTTACCATGACCTGACCTAACCTGACCTGACCTGACCTAACCCAACCTAACCTAACCTTAAAGTTTGTAACATGTTGGAAGCAGCTGGCATGTGACCTCGTCCACACAGAGAGGAACTTTATAGCGAGAAGCTCAAGGCATCAAAAAGGTGTGATATTCTCAGCATTTGGAAGAAGTCGTTGATAGCCAAGTGAGGACAATAAGTTTCCATCTCTCGAAAGTAAGGAAAGTAAGGGGGGAGGAGGGTGAGGAAAGTAAGGGAGGTGAGGAAAGTAAATGGGTGAGGAATGTAAGGGGGTGAGGAAAGTTGAGGAGGGTGAGGAAAGTAAATGGGTGAGGAAAGTTGAGGAGGGTGAGGAAAGTAAGGGGGTGAGGAAAGTTGAGGAGGGTGAGGAAAGTAAGGAAGGTGAGGAAAGTAAAGGGGGTGAGGAAAGTTAAGAAGGAGGATGGGGAAAGTAAGAAAGAAGAAAGTCTTATAAAAAATATCAAGAAAAGTCTCTATCTTAACTAATACTACAACCCAACAACAACTTCGACCCATAACACAACACAACAATTAGTCATTAGACATATGTAGCCATACTTGAAACACCTAAAAAAAATCCCCCAAGGAAAAAAGAATCCAAATCCATCAGTTAGGTAAGGAAGGGCAGCCGGGAAGAGGGATATTTACATGGCGACTGATGATTTAGTCAAGTGGGTGAAGAGCAAAATGCATGATGATTGAATGTTGTGTTGATGTTCACAATTTTTAAAGAGCAAATCTATTTTGGGGGTTTATGATATACAGTACAATAATTACGTGTTAGTAGTAGTAGTAGCAGCAGTAGTAGTAGTAGTAGTGCCTCACCTACAACAATCACGGAGGCAGTAAACAGTGCTGCTGTTCGCCAACGCCGCCGAACATAAGTGTAAGACCTTGTAAACTACTCATAACCTTCGCCTTACTACCGCCACACACACAAACTGCATCCATGTTATTACCCCGAACGGGACACCAAGCACTGTAAGGTGTGTGTGTGTGTGTGTGTTTGGAGGGGGGAGGTGCGTTGGGGTGTGTTAAGGGAGATGGTGGCCGGTGTATCTGGCATCAACAGGTCCACCCTTATCAGGTTGTGGCACTCATCAGGTCGTGGGAGAACTGGCCTCTCATCAGGTCGTGGTGGTAGTGGCTCACATCAGGTAGTGGCATTCATCAGGTCGTGGGTCTCAGCAGCAGGTAGTGGCACTCATCAGGTCGTGGTGGTAGTGGCTCTCAGCAGCAGGTAGTGGCACTCATCAGGTCGTGGTGGTAGTGGCTCTCAGCAGCAGGTAGTGGCACTCATCAGGTCATGGTGGCAGTGGCTCTCATCAGCAGGTAGTGGTACTCATCAGGTCACGTTGGCCGGTGTACCTGGCACCTACAGGTCCACCCTCGCCCGCAACCGGAGACTCGCTTCCCTACTCCCAATAAATCAATTACAGCCATTAATTACAACCATTACGGGGCGGACACATCCACGCCATCTTGAGGGCTGGCGGGGGCTGGGGCCTAATTGTTGCCTTTGTGGTTTCGCGCCAAAGCTCACAGATATTGTACTGATCCATGACTTGCATTCTTGGGCTGACGACCACCAGGGCTGACAACGGCCAGGGCTGACAACGGCCAGGGCTGACAACGGCTAGGGCTGACAACGGCCAGGGCTGACGGCCAGGAATGACAAAGGCCTGGGCTGACAATGACGAGGACTGACAAGGACAAGGGGTGTGGACGACTAGGGCTGACGGCCAGAGCTGACGAAGATCAAGTCAACCAGTACTGGAACAAGATCATCTGGAAGGGAGGATCAACCAGTGCTGGAACAAGATCATCTGGAAGGGAGGATCAACCAGTGCTGGAACAAGATCATCTGGAAGGGAGGATCAACCAGTACTGGAACAAGATCATCTGGAAGGGAGGATCAACCAGTACTGGAACAAGACCGTCTGGAAGGGAGGATCAACCAATACTGGAACAATGTAAAGCGATCAATGCTGGAACAAAGGAGAGGTCAGAGAGGTACTGGAATCTGGAAACGTCATAGAAGGCTGGAAATACCATGATCAGGCCCATGAGTTATACCCTTATGATAACCAAGGTAGTGTAGGATGATAACCAAGGTAGTGTAGGATGATAACCAAGGGTAGTGTAGGATGATAACCAAGGGTAGTGTAGGATGATAACCAAGGTAGTGTAGGATGATAACCAAGGGTAGTGTAGGATGATAACCAAGGGTAGTGTAGGATGATAACCAAGGTAGTGTAGGATGATAACCAAGGGTAGTGTAGGATGATAACCAAAGGTAGTGTAGGATGATAACCAGGTAGTGTAGGATGATAACCAAGGGTAGTGTAGGATGATAACTAAGGGTAGTGTAGGATGATAAACTAAGGGTAGTGTAGGGATGATAACCAAGGGTAGTGTAGGATGATAACCAAGGGTAGTGTAGGATGATAACCAAGGTAGTGTAGGATGATAACCTAGGGTAGTGTAGGATGATAACCAAGGGTAGTAGGATGATAACAAGGGTAGTGTAGGATGATAACTAAGGTAGTGTAGGATGATACCAAGGGTAGTGTAGGATGATAACCAAGGTAGTGAAGGATGATAACCAAGGGTAGTGTAGGATGATAACCAAGGGTAGTGTAGGATGATAACCAAGGGTAGTGTAGGATGATAACCAAGGGTAGTGTAGGATGATAACCAAGGTAGTGTAGGATGATAACCAAGGGTAGTGTAGGATGATAACCAAGGGTAGTGTAGGATGATAACCAAGGGTAGTGTAGGATGATAACCAAGGGTAGTGTAGGATGATAACCAAGGGTAGTGTAGGATGATAACCAAGGTAGTGTAGGATGATAACCAAGGGTAGTGTAGGATGATAACCAAGGTAGTGTAGGATGATAACTAGAAATAGACCAGGATGATAACTGGTAGTATTAATTAAAGGATGATAACTTGTAGTAATAATTAAAGGATGATAACCAGTAATAACCTAGGATGATAATTAGTTAAAAAAACGAAAGTTATGACCTATTTAAAAAAAAAAAATTCGTATCAATAAAACGGTAGATATTTTCTTGCTTTTAATTACTTCTAAAAAAAATAAATACATAACTTAATAAACTGCTAAAACAATAAAATAAAATAAATAAAATAAACAATATCTTTAATATATGATTTGTATCTCTAGTTAACATTGAATAAATAAAATTAACAGAACATATACATAACGAAATACAATATTGATACAGAGGAAATATGTATAGTGTGTATGAATAAAATATGTATGAATGTTTATGAATAAGAGGGGAGGAATATACACCATTGAATAAGAGTTACAACATTAATAATAGAGAAACACACACACACACACACACACACACACACACACACACACACACACACACACACACACACACACACACACACACACACACACACACACACACACACACACACACACACACACACACACACACACACACACACACACATACAAACACACACCCACACACAAGTGACATTTAAATATTCTGAAATAATTTTAACACAATATTCTCATGTAAAAATTCTCTCAGTTATCCCCCCCTCCCCCCTCACCTTACTTCACCTCACTTCCCCTCACCTCACTTCGCATCACCCTTCACCTCCGCTCAACTCTCACCTCACCTCCCTCTCCTCCACTATCCTCACTTCCACTTACATCATCTCACTTCTTTTCATCTCACTTTATCTTTCCTCCACTTATCCTTCACCTTGCCTCACCTCATTTCCAATCACCTCACTTCCCTT